>NW_022651199.1:0-9999 GCF_011064425.1 Rattus rattus
GAGGGTCCATTGGGAAGACACCTCAAAACTGGAAAAAGAGCTTTTTGGGGTTTTGTTCAGTTCCATGGCAGGACATTATCTCTATGAGCAGGAGAAGCACTGTTGTTAAGTCGAACTTAGTGGTCCATGCTGGTTGGAAAGTGGTGGAACAATGCACAGAGCATGAGACATATCTGTGCAAAGCAGATAATTAGGGGTCACTCAAAGAGAGGCATCTCAAGATTTCTGTTTAGATGGACTTTCTAAACCCAAGGCCAAAGGGACTACATTTTAGAAAAGATTCCTGCTATTAGCATGCTTTCCTGTTGTTATTATTAACTATATATAACAAGCACTCTTTTAATCAGATTCTTGTGGAACAACAAAGATATAGTAGATATTGTGTGATGCTATATAAACAAATAGATAATTTCTTAATGATGACTCTATCAGATTTATAATTATACTAGTAAATTATTAACTTTTTATAATAGAACTGCTATTAAGTCCTTTCTGATATTAAAACTACAATGAGAACGCTACAAGTTTCAAATGTCACAAGTTAATTGGTTCTGACATAGAAAGTTAGGCATTTACAAGTTAGAACACTTTCCAAGATGTTGTAAAACAATTAACCAAATGCTATAAAAGGGAATTAACAATTTTTTTTGTGGGTATAAGGAAGAAGATAAAATATTGACTGGCCTGATCTACACAAAGCTTCAGTAATAACTCAGTCACAAAATTATGGATTTAACTTTCAGTGAACCCATAGAGCTAATGAGAGATCAAGAATATTTAGTCTTAATGGACTCTGTTGGGAACTTCTTATTGAAATTTTGTTTCAAGTTTTAGTGAAATTTTGTAAAAGAAAATAGAAAAGAAAGAAGAAGAGAGAGAGGAAGAGAGAGAGAGAGAGGAAAGTGATGAAGTGATGCTTGGAAAAACTTATGATCTATTCCTCTATTTTAAAAAAAGGGGCAGGGAACCTAGGAATAATTGCATTGTGTGACATTATTACATCAGACGGGGAGGAGAGAGTAAGATTAGGGTGAAAGAAAGAAAGCAAGATTGAGGCAAGGAAGGAGAAAGACAGGGAAAGTAGAATAACTCAGGAAATTAAAAATGAGCAAAAGTCAGTCTTCTAGGAGCACTGGACCCCACCTGAAAGCAGAGGCAGACCAACCCTTTGCTCCAAACAACCCCACTGTTAGCCCTCAGACACACAAAGGCAAAAGTTGTCTGGGGACAGGACACTTCCAATTACTGCCTGCACTTTCGGAGCTGAACCGCTCTCACAGCTTTCTGTACCCAAATCCTGTGGGCAGATCTGGATTCTCAAGTTCAGACAACCTGAGAGCCCAGGGAGACCACCACTTCTGCCTCACATTCCTGGCCCCAAGAGGAATCTGCCTAGTGCCCCTCTGGATACAGGGAATATAGGGAGACAGTCAGCAGAAGGAACCTTCTGATTTCTGCCTGTGCCCAGAATGGGTGAGAACAGGTCTCACAGCTCTCTGTACCAAATCCCATGGGGGAGAGAACTGGACTCAGGAAGGGCAGACAATCTTGAGAGCTCAGGAAAAACCACCACTTCTGCTCACATTTCTGTCCCAAGGGGAACCTGCCTAGAATCCTCATTAAAAGAACCAAGGAGCAGATAGTACGGTCCTTCTGGTTTCTTCCTGAGACCAGAGCTGAAAGCTAGCTGCCTGGAGGGCTGACAATAATTTGGAGAACAGAGGTAAGACAAACTCTTCTGTTCCAAGTGACCTAATTGAGTTTGCACGCCAAAGACCCAGGAGTAAATTTCTTGTTCCTGAGATCCAACTGAGAGAAAACAGGTCCACAGGAGTGTTGACATATGGGCTTACAGGAGGGTCAAGCCACTGTCAGAGACAGCAAGACAAGTTAACACCAGAGAAAACCTGGTGGTGAAAGGCAAGCACAGGAACCAAGCAACAGAAAGCAAGACTACTTGGCATCATCGGAGCCCAGTTCTCCCACCAAAGCAAATACTGGATATCCAAACACACCAGAAAAGCAAGGTTTGGATTTAAAATCACATCTCATGATGATGATAGAGGACTTTAAGAAGGACATAAATAACTCCCTTAAAGAAATACAGGACAACAGAGGTAAACAACTAGAAGCACTTAAAGAGGAAAGACAAAACTCTCTTAAAGAATTACAGAAAGACACAAGGAAATAGGTGAAGGAATTGAACAAACCATAAGCAGGATTTAAAATGGAAATAGAAACAATAAAAGCACAAAGGGAGACAATCCTGGAGATAGAAATCCTAAGAAAGAGATCAGGAGTCATAGATGCAAGAATCAGCAACAGAATACAAGAGATAGAAGAGAGATTCTCAGGGGCAGAAGATACCATAGAACACATTGATGCAACTGTCAAGGATAATATAAAATGCAAAAATCTCCTAAACCAAAACATCCAGGAAATCCAGGACACAATGAGAAGATCAAACCTAAGGATAATAGGTATATAAGAGAATGAAGACTCCCAACTTAAAGGGTTAGCAAATATCTTCAACAAAATTCCCTCACCCTAAGAAATAGATGCTCAACAGTACTCCAAATATATTGGACCAGAAAAGAAATTCCTTCTGCCACATAAGAGTCAAAACATGAAACACACAAAACAAAGAAAGAATATAAAATACAGCTAGGCAAAAAGGTTAAGTAAAATCTGGAGGAAATGGATAATTTTCTAGACAGATACCAGGTACCAAAGTTAAATCAGGATCAGATAAACTATGTAAAGACTCCCATAACTCCTAAAGAAATAGAAGCAGTTATTAAAAGTTTCCCAACCAATAAAAGCCCAGGACCAGATGGGTTTAGTGCAGAATTCTATCATAACTTCACAGAAGACCTCATACCAATACTGTCCAAACTATTGCACAAAAATAGAGACAGAATGAGCACTAACCAATTCCTTCTATTAAGCCAAAATTATGCCTATACCTAAACCTCACAAAATATCCAACATAGAAAAGGGAACTTTAGACCAATTTCCCTTATGAATATCTACACATAAATACTCAGTAAAATTTTCGATACTGAATCCAAGAAGACATCAACGTAATCATCCATTATGTTCATGTAGGCTTCATCCCTGGGATGTAGGGATGGTTCAATATAAGGAAATCCATCAATGTAATCCATTATGTAAACAAACTCAAAGAAAAAAAAAGCACATGATCATTTCATTAGATGCTGAGACAGAATTTGACAAAATTCAACACCCCTTCATGATAAAAGTACTGGAAAGAACAGGAATTCAAGGCCCATACCTAAACATAGTAAAAGCAATGTACAGCAAATCAGTAGCCAACATTAAACTAAATAGAGAGAAACTTGAAGCAATCCCACTAAAATCAGGGACTAGACAAGGCTGCCCACTCTCTCCCTACTTTTTCAATGTAGCACTCGAATTCCTAGCCAGAGCAATGAGACATCAAAAGGAGGTCCAAACAAAGAAACAAAGAAACAAAGAAACAAACAAAGAAACAAAAACCTACCCATGTTTGGAAAAGCAATTTGGCCTAAAGGAGTTCAACCTAAGTCTGAGGAACAAGGTAGCATCTGAAGAGCTTTGTTTTTCTGTGTTCTATGTTCAGAAAAATAACTAAGTATTCAAAGCTCAATTTTTCATATCTAAAATAAGGCTGGGACTGTTTGTGACCTCATAATATTACTTTTCAGTTGAATGTGATTCATACACATAGAGAATAGCTTTGAGACGTTAATTCCAGAAGTGACAAAATGTGTATTGCTGAGCTTTATTGTCATCAGTGATACTCATCATTTGAAAAAGAAAAAAGAAAAAGTTTGAAATACAGTTATAGTTTGTAAAGTACAAGGATTGGGACCCTATTCTTCGAGGCATTGTTCTTGCCTGAGAATTTATTTTTCCTAGGGATGTTCAGAGGACTTCATTGTTTTCTGTGCTCTGTTATAATTTAAAATCATATTGACAGGTTAAAAAAAGAGATTAAAAATGACTTTAGAAATTAGCAGAGCAATACACAGAATGCAAAGACAAAGAGGGGCAAAGAAGAAGCTGCAAAGAGAGCAGAAGGAGCAGGCGGGCTTCTCCTACTCAGGGAATGGAATAGGTCTTTTACTTAACAGCAAAGCAAGCTTAGATTTACTAAACCGGACTTAGCTTTTTTCTTACTGATTTGGATTTAATTCATTTTGCAATAAATTTCTTTATGCAATAAAGATTAATCCAGAATGAGTTCTTTCTGCACTGGCATTTGGGCTTTTGTTTCATATGCATATGTAAGCATAAATGTGCATAAGTATGTAATTATGAGATAAGTATGTCCCTGGACCGGACTAGTTTGCCTGAATGTGTACGAGTATTTACACATTAATTTGTATATGAATGAATGTAATGTACATATTTGCTTGTGTAAAGGTTTTTGCTTCTGTAGGCATGACTGTCTTCTCCTGGTTGAATAAGCTCTAAAACTCTCCCCAGCCTGACAAGCAAAAGTCAAGGATTCTGGGCAAGAGAGAAAAAGGTTCTAGCAATTAATCCTGCATTTAATCCTTTATTAATCCTTTATTAAGGTGCTAATTGGCCAAATCAGTAGTTTTAGCCCTCAGAATGTGGCAAGAAAGGCTTTTAGGACATTTTAGAACATATCAGCAAGCGTTCAGAATAGTTAGAGACCTAGAAGGCCAGAGAGCATTGATCTTTAAAGCTACTTCTATATCCAAGTCTGTGTTCAGTTCTAACTGATTCTGGGCCAGGTAGGTTCCTGGTAGTTGGGGGTCACCACAACATGAGGGAGGGTATAAAAGGGTTGCAGCATTCAGAAGGTTGAGAACCACTGAATTTGACGTTGGTAACTGTTCTGGTTGTTTTTGTAAATTTGACACAAAGTAGACTTATCTGGGTAGATGAACCATATATAAGAGATGTCTCCATTAAATTTGCCTGTGACATTTTTTGTAGGTCATTTTCTTGAGTAATTGTTGATGTGGGAGGACTTAGCCTTCTATGGATAGTACCACCCCTTACCATATAGGACATGTGTCCCACAGTACAGGTGGACCATGAGGTACTGAGCCTTGCCCTAGTACCTTGCAGTTGTAGGGAGGGAGGAGAAAGACAGAGACTTGTAGACCCTCTGAAAACCCATGGACCTGGGACACTCTGGTGTATACCACAGGTGGGTTGGTCGATAACACACCATACCAAGCTGTGCAACTGATGAGATCACCCAGGAACCTGGCCAGTAGTGTGGCTAAGCTGAGGTGGACCACCATGCAAATGACAGATGGGAAAAAGAGAAGTGAAGCAAATTTGAACAATATGAGAGAGAAGGAACTAGAGACTCTGGGGTAGAAAGGACTATCCTGTTGTGAGTGGCCAGCCCTGCTACCTGGGGCCATGGTGAGGTCCCAGCCTGAGCTGTCACTGAGGATCATGTTGTGAAGATCCAATATTGAAGATGTCACAGAAGCCAGAGACCTAATGGATATCTGCAAGTGAAGCTCTGTGGACAGAGAGATACTGTGCGACACATTGTGACACACTACAGCTTCCCTGGTGAGATGTTTTTCTATTTTGTGTTTCTGTCTATGTTTTGTTTGGGAGAAGATGCTGTAAGAGCAAAGGGCCAATATGAGGGGAGGGAAAGACGAGCAGGACTGCGATGCATTGTGTGAAACACGCAAAGAATCAATAAAAATTAAAAAAAATAAAGTTTCTTTACTTTCCTCTGCCTTAGATAATGAATAAAATTAAAGCAGACAAAATGTATATCTCATTGGGACAAATGTCATTATATTTCATTTTTATATAACCTCATTTCTTGCTCAAATGTCTTTCACACAGCAGTATTTCAGAGCTATGGCATTGCTTCAGATTGTGAACAGGTGTCATTGAAAAATCACAGTAATACCAGGTTTACTCTGTAACTTTGGTTCTACTATTTATTGATAAACACTGAATATGTCTGATATAAACTCTTTATTAGCTGAATCTTCACGACTTAATGCTCTCATGTAACATATCCCATAATATCAGACTCCCATCTTCCTCCCAAATAGTTTCTATAGCCTACCCCGTCCTTGTATGTTTTCTCTACTTCTCCTTATTAATGAAGATGATTTATGTTTATAAAATATTTTAATCAACTTTCATGAGACTAATATCTGGAGATATCAGTTTGGGGACAGTATGGGAAATAATTCCCATACTAACAGAGGTGAAAAAAATTTCTATTGGTTTCTTCAGGTAAACTGCACATTAATTCTATTTAGTTTTCTTAAAATGCAATATGGAGTCCGAGAACCATGGATATGCGTTGTGGAGAGTAGATAAATCACATCTCTTCACAGTAAAGAGCATACACCCCATAAACGGAAAGGTCAGGGACGTGAGCGTGCAAGTGTGCAGCTGCCTGAAGCTCTGAGAAAGTTCTTGGTTCAACACACTTTGCAGCTGCCTCCCTGAAATGCTTTGAACATGAAAAGTCTGCATTTTTTCTTTTGCACTGGAGCAATAAATTATGGGTTTCAAAAAAGTAAATTTATGCGAGGACACACAAAACAACTATGAGATTTGAGAAAAGAACACGGAGATACCCCATTTCCATCTCAATGCCCTTTGCAAAATCAGAGCTTCTGAAAGTGACAGTATATCCAGATCCCCTCAGGTGACACAAGTTCTGTGTTCATGAAGGTGCATTAGCAAGTCATCCCCAACACTGTGAATAATATTAATTAAATAAAGGACACTGGGTTACTCAATATTTATTTTCCCTTGTCTTGAAAGAAGATTTCAGGTCTAACTTTCACTGATAATTTTGCTTGGGAAGAAATGACTAGCCAAGAAAACCACTCATCTGTAGGTAAAGAAATGAGTTGGCTTTTCCTAGAAATTTATTTTAAGTATTTTAATTTATTCTTTTAAATTTCTATGAATTTGATCATATTCTTTGCTCTCGCCCCCCTCTCCCCAGATACCCTCTCATCTTCCTACTCATCCAATGGCAAGGGTTTAAAATAGGCAAACAATAGCAGCAACACCAACAATGGCAACAGCAACAACATCAACAACACACACACACACACACACACACACACACACACACACACACACACACACACATCATGGTGCTCTATTTGTATGGATCAGCTATTCCCTAGCTACTGTCCTAGAAGTGTCCATTAAAAAAACTGATTTTAGCTTCTTCAAGATGCTATTAATTGGGACTAGTTTCTCAGTTAGGGTTGTGATTTGGACTGCACTTGCTTCACTCCATGTTTCTAAAGGATACATAGATATGTAAAGGGTGCTCAACTTTAATCTTATTGTTAATAAAAATATAAAAGATTGTGAACTCATGTCCTTATATCTCTGAGATTCTCTGAAGTCTTCCAGACCGTAGAGATAGGACGGAAACAAATTCAGTTTGACTTTAGCCTTTGAAAGACCCATTAAAGCCTTTTCTCCATTTTAATTATAAAGTTGCACATCTGACTATCATAAAATGGGTCTGTCTCTCTTGTTCATAATGTATTTCCATTCGCACATCAATGCTTTTACACAGCTTTTGGCACCTCGATAGATGTATGAATCAAATGAAAGTAAAAAGAGAAAAATGAGGGCTAAATTCTTACATAAAATAAAAATAAATTTGTGGTCAAACACGAAATGTTGATTTAAAAATAATACATTTGGAGCAACGAAAATTAATATTTGAATTAATTAACGTGCAAGAAAAAGAAAGAAGAAATATTTTTAGTTATATGAGTACGTTTGCCTTATATAAACCAATAAAGTTAATTGTTTTAAGCAAAAAAATTCCCTAAGTGAACATAAAATCAAGGTCTATGTGTAATTTAAATTTTCTTATATTAAAAATGTATTTTGTGTTGTATAGACTCCATGTGTGAATGTAATAAACCCTTTTTGTTCTTAATTTGCTTTTTCAGAGTAGGTACATGGATTGAAGACATACACACTCTGGCGTTTTTGATCCATGCTTTCATTGCAGAACTGTTATTTCTGCAATGAAATCACATCCATTAACTTATGTTGATGTGGGTCAGGACACTAAAAAACTTATACTTTAAGCTGTATAAGTTTATTTTATTCATTCACTGCACTTTTGCCTCTAACTCATTGACATCAACTGGACCTGTGGGTACTGCAATGAAAGGATGGTTTCAAACGCCATGCTACGCTGTTAGGAGTGCCTACATCTCAAGTGCAATGAGCTCTTTTCTCACAGAATAATTCAAATTAAAACACTGATAGCCAATAGAAACTTTTCTAAACAGGACAGTATCACATGCAACAGGAAGTCCAAGGACTTGGCCTCACAGCTTGTTACTCCTAACCATCGTTGGGAAGACTGTGATTGAACACATTTGAGCTCCAAAGGCAATAAACTTATCAACAGAGATGAAGATTTTGATCACCTTCTAAATAAATGAAATGAAATTAAGCACACAAAAGTTTTTAATGTCTTGGCTGTTACAACTGGTTCAAATATATATACACATACATATAAAATGCAAATACATATACAAATACATATATGGTGTGTTTATGTATACAGGCATATGTAGTCTACATGAACACCTGTGAGATACTACAGTGCAAGGGTGAAATCCACTGAAAGCTTCTTAGTAACTTGAGACTTCCCTAAGTAGCATTTGAAATGATGATTGCTTGAGGGTAAGACCTGCTATGCATAACTCCCAGTCAATTAATTGGTGTTGACACCACTGGGCATTTGTTGCTCTCAAGATGTAGGGCAAACCTCTGGCTCTTTGGAATGATGTTGCCATGTCTGTGGTTGAGTTTTAATGGACCTAAAAAAACCAAGTGTTCCTTCAGGATAGCTCAAGGAATGAAACTGGGTACTTTTAATTTAAAAAAGCATTTCCACTTTCCATGAGTCATTTTTTGATTCTTACACTGGAACCAACAGTGTAAAATATCTCTATTAGTTCTAACACTTGTTAAATATTCTGTTTTACTTTTTCATCAGACTCATTATCATGATAATTCACTGTGAGTATAATTTGCATTTTCCATGATTAAGAAAGTGGTTGACATTTTTGTGAAGTACACTTTGAATATTCTTGCTGTGTCTCCTTTCCTTGTTTCTTTTTGCCTAAGTAATTGAATTCCTTAGCATTATCTTTTAGTTAATTTGAAATTTATTTACTTTGTTGCATTCAACTATATATATGTATATAGTCTGTCACCATCCTACAAAATATTAAAAATCTCGTTATAAGTTTAGTAGAATTAGGGATATTTGGACACCATTGCATGCTTTTCTTTTGATTCACTTTATAATCCAGAGCATTCTTGGTACAGGCCAGGGCCACAGAGAACATTTTCTCACACTGTATTCCAAAGCTGTGTGATTTCCACCTATCCAGGGTAAGTCAAACCAATTGGTTTTGTTTTATTATTCCTCTAGACTCACTGAATAGTGTCTTCCCTGTTCTGTAAACTATGGAGATGTCTAAAAATTCCAAATATTCAGAGCTGTCTAAACATCTTTAGTTTATTGAGGTTTGTGTCATGTTGTGTGTTCAAGTTTATTTTAGTCCAGACTTGCCTTTTATTTGCTTCCTTCCTTTCTTTCTTCCTTCCTTCCTCCCTTCCTTCCTTCCTTCCTTCCTTTCCTTCCTTTCTTCCTTCCCTTCCTTCCTTCCTCCTTCCTATCTTCCTTTCTTCTTTGGCCTGTTCATCTTTCAGGTAATGAGCGTTTAATCTACATGGAAGGTTTGTGTCATTACCAAAAAAATCATTTGCTGTTAATTTTAAGCTTCGTTGCATTGTGGTCAGATAGGATACACGGAGTTAATTCAGGTTTTAGGACTATTAAGATTGGTATTATGTCCCAGCATGTCATTTGGTATTTAGTGATGTTTTTTCCACTGTCTGCTGTGTAGAATCTATATTCTTTGTTATTTGGTATTTTATTCTGTGTATACTTGTTAGGTATAT
>NW_022651200.1:0-124815 GCF_011064425.1 Rattus rattus
CATTTGTATTGACAGGTAAATTATTTTATACAATTACCAAAAGATTATCTCTACAGTATAAAAATAAAGGTAAACACAGATGCCAGAAGTGAAAAATTAAACAGGGCTGACATTCATTGGACAATTAAAGACCAAAAAAAAAATTTCAAACAGTGTAAAATCAACAAAATGATAGGGGACAAAACAAACCTTTCCATAGAAACACTGTATATTAATAAACTTGGCTTTAAAATCGAAAGAAATAGATTAGTAGGACTGGATTGGAAAAGAGAATCCATATTTTTATTCTTTAAAAGAATAAAAACCATACCATCAAAGATAAATACTACCTCAAGGTAAACTTCAAGCCTTCAGTAAAAGAAAAAATAATACCAATACTCCCTAAATTGTTTTATAAAGTAAAAGTGAAAGAATATTCTAAAACTTTTTAGTGAAGCTAATATTATCCTGATACCAAAACCTGATTAATACTTAACAACAACAAAAAAGAGAATTATTGACTAATTTTTGATGACCATGGATTCAATAGTTTTCAATAAGATATACATATGTAAAACATAAGAATACATAAAAATAAAATCATTAAACCATGATCAAGTCCACACAACTATACTATACTCAAAGACAGAAATCACACAGTAATTGAAAAAGCTTCAGAAAAAGCCTTTGGCAAAACTCCAACATCCTTTCATGATAAAAACATAACCTTAAAGAGTCTAAGAATAGATGGGGCCTATCTCAATATATTAAATGATATATAATAATATATAATAATATAATATATTTAACTATTGTGTTAAATGAAAAAAATTACATTTCTGCTAACATAAAATAAGTGTACACTTTCACCCTCCTATCTAATAAAGTGCTTGAAGGGCTAGAGCCAGAGAGGGAAATAAAAGGACTAAGCATTGGAAAGAAAAACTCAAAGTATCAGTGTTCAGAGAGCACAGGGTTCTGTTCATGTGAGGTTGCAAAGATTCTGCTAGGAAACTTTTAGATTTGACAAGCACTTTCAGCAAGTGCCAAGATACAAAATTGCCATACTAAAATTAGTAGCCAAGACACAAACATATTGATAAAGAAAGTAAGGAAACATTGCCATTCATAATAGCATCAAAACAGAGCTCAACATAAAACTAACTATAAAAGAATGATAGCCTTGCAATGCAAACATTGAGAACCAGTAAATGGAGATGCAGTCATATATTTGTTGGATTAATTCTGTGCATGAGCTACCCTACTTGTTGACTGTGTGCAGAAGATTCCTAATTTCATGTAATGTGATTCTTTAGGTTTTTTCTTTTTTAGCTTTTATCTTTTTCTTCACAGTCCAGTCCTTGTCCCCCTCCCTTTCCTCCCTCTGACAATTCCTTATCGCATTCCTCCCTCCCCATCTCCAAGAAGATGTCCCCATGCCCTCACTCACCACACCCCCCCACTCACCACACCACATCATCCTATCCCCCACCCTCCCAGACCTTCCTGTCCCTGGGGCCTCAAGGACCCTGATGCTACGGTGTGCTTAAGCTCTTGAAGGTTAGGTGCTTCTTCTCTCACTGAGGCCAGACCAGGCAGTCCTCTGCTGTATATGTGTCCTGGGCCTTGGTCCAGCTAGTACATGCCGCCTCTTTGGTTGCTCAGTATCTGAGAGATCTCAAGAGTCTGGGTTAGCTGAGACTGCTGGTCTTCCTATGGGGTCACTGTCCTTTCAGCCTTTTCCTAATTAAGCCGCAGGGGTGCCTGTCTTCTGTGCATTGGTGGTGGAAAGAATCTGCACCTGTCTCAGTCAGCTGCTTTTTAGACTCTTGGAGGACAGCCAGGCTAGGCTCCACCATAGCATCAGTAACAGTATCAGGCCTCGGAGCTTCCCTTCAGACCGATCCCAAGCTGGACTGGTCACTGAACCTCTTTATCTTCAGTCTCTTCTCCGTTTTTGTTCCTGCAGTTCTTTCATGGAGGAACAATTATGGCTCAGAATTTGTGACTCTTAGATGGCAATTCTGCTTGATGCCCCATCTTTCTACTGGAAGTTCTACAAGTTCTGTCTTGCCACTGTTGGGCATTTCATCTAAGGTCCTTTGAGTCCTGATAGTCTCTAACCTCCCAGGTCTCTGGTACATTCTAGAGGGTTCCCCCACCTCCTACCTCCTGACATTGCATATTTCCATTCATTCTGCTGGCCCTCAGGGCTTTACTCCTGCTCTCTAATACCTGGTCTTTTTCCTCTTTTTTCTTACCTATGCAGGTCCCTTCTTCCCTTTGTCCTCCATGATTGCATTCTTCTCCCTTCTAAGTGGGATTGAAGCATCCTTACTTGGCCTTTCAGTTTGATAACATTCTTGGCCTCTATGGGTTGTATCCTGTATATTTTGTACCTTTTGGCTAATATCCACTTATTAGTGAGTACATACCATGCATGTTCTTTTGAGTCTGAATTACCCCACTCAGGATGGTATTTTCTATTTCCATCCACTTGCCTGAAAAACTCATGATGTCCTCGTTTTTAATAGCTGAATAGTATTCATTGGATAAATGAACCACATTTTCTTTATCCATTCTTCCGTTGTAGGACATCGCGGTTGTTTCTAGGTTATGACTATTATAAATAAGGCTGCTATGAACATAGTGGAGCATGTGCCCCTGTGGCATGGTGTGGCAAATTTTGTGGATATGCCCAAGAGTGAAATAGCTGGGTCTTCAGGTAGAGCTATCAAATTTTCTAATGAACCTTTAGATTGATTTCCAGAGTGGTTGTACCAGTTTGCAATTCCAGCAGTAATGGAGGAGTGTTCCTGTTTCTCCACATACCTGCCAACATGTGCTATCACCTGAGTTTTTTTTTTATTTTAACCATTCTGACTCGTGTAAGGTAGATTCTCAGTGTTCTGAGCTTCTTAACTTTCTTCAACCATATTCTCCTATCTTTGTATCTTCGATCACTTTTCTTATATATATTTTTTCTAGTCGTTTCCCTTTCCATTTAGGTTATTGGTATATTTGGAGTAGATTTTTGTACAAAGTGATAGATAGGAATCAAGTTTTAATCTTCTGCACATAAATAGCCATATCTGTCTCAATTAATTTGCCTACATTAAGCTGTCTGTTGCCTTGTGCTAGATGCCACTTGTTCTCTGAATTCTCTTTTTAATATGTTAGTAGAAATTTATTTCTTCAGATTTTATTGAGATATCTTGTCCATGTGTGGTTTCAGTAACAGGAAAATGACTGTTATAAAATGAAGTAAGAAAAATTATTATTTCAAGTTTGAAATGGTTTGAGTTGTATTTTAAATATTTCTTTAAACAGTTGATATAATAAGGAAGTTAAGCTGCTACTTTCACAGCTGTCCTTGTTAAGAGACTTTGTTATTGACTCCATGTGTCCATTCATTATTGTTTTGTTTGAGTTGTATATGTTACCATGGCTTTTTACATAGGTCATATATGTACATAATTTTAATCATTTCTTGTAGGTTTTACAACTTATTGTCCTATAAATCTTTTTTTTTATTAACTTGAGTATTTCTTATTTACATTTTGAGTGTTATTCCCTTTCCCGGTTTCCGGGCCAACATCCCCCTAACTCCTCCCACTCGCCTTCTTTATGGGTGTTCCCCTCCCCATCCTCCCCCCATTGCTGCCCTCCCCCCAACAATCACGTTCACTGGGGGATCAGCAGTATTGCAGCATAATTTTGTTATTTTGTTTTCATACCACTATTTTACTATAATAAATTCCTTATAATTTATATAAATAGCTTCACATAGTTTGACACTGGTAATGTCTTCTAATGAAAATATGGCTGCCTAAATTTTAAGAACAAACTCTTTATTTCAAAAGAAAAACGGTTTTGAAGCAAAGCACAAAGAAAAGTGCACAAGTCACAGAAGTTATCAGCGAGGGGAGGAGGGCATGTAATTAAGATATAATGTGTCGTGAATATAAATCCCTTCAAGGTAATGCATGGATCAGCAGTATTGCAGCATAATTTTGTTATTCTGTTTTCATACCACTATTTTACTATAATAAGTTCCTTATAATTTATATAAATACTTCACATAGTGACATGGTAGTGTCTTCTAGAAAATATGGCTGCCTAAATTAGAGGAAATTATTATCACTTGAAAGGTTTCATTTTTCTTAATATAGTCTCAGAAAATTAGTCCTGTAATTTAGGGAAAATCATTTTTCTTTATCAGAACAACATAAACTTTCCGTTCGACTGCTCTTCAGTTTCCTTTGTGTAAATGTGTAAGGGGGCATGACTTTGCATAAGCTATAAAATTCAAGATGAGCAAAAGACTTTGTTCAGTAATATCGTTAAGCACCATGACCCAAATTCAGACCATTAGCCTTTTTTGAAATTCAGAGAACTCTCAGGAGCAGGATGCATTATATTTGGACAGAAAAGGGCTTTAGGCCATTGACACACTAAAACTGTATTTACTTAATATATAATCAGTTACTTGTTTGAATTACAAATTAATTATCAAATGCCATTAATTTTTCAGAACCTATTTTAAGACTTAATTAAATCTTTGACTTTGTTTTCAATAGCACTCTGCCTTCGGAAATAAAGTTGTGGAAAGATTTGTCTTAAGTATTATCATGAATGTAATTAACTAGCTTTGCTATCATTCATTATATGCATAATACAGTTTTCCTTAATTGGAATTTTAACTATCACTGTAAATGCTCTTCTTATAAATGTGTCTTATTATAAATGGCCCCAGAGTGTTAGCACTTAAACAGGTGAGTCAAATGTTTAGAAGATCCTTTAGTTGAAAAGAAGAAAAATAACATCATAAATTTAGTTTAAAATGGAATAGAATCAAATACCCAGAGGTAAATCCACATGAACCCCTTAATTTTGACAAGAAGCCAAAATTCTATAATGGGAAAAAAGAATCTTCCACAAATAGTGCTGGTCTTTCTGACTGTCAGCATGTAGAAAAATGAGAATAGTTCTATAATCTATCATCTTGCATAAAACACAAGTCCAAGTGGATCAAAGACCTCAACATGAAATCAGACATACTAAATCTGATAGAAAAGAGAAAGTAGAGAATAGCTTTGTATGCATTGGCACAGGAGACAACCTTCTGAACAGAAGGTCAACAGCAAAGTCACTAACATCAACAATTAATAAATGATCCTCATGAAACTGAAGGGCTTTTGTAAACCAAAGGACAGCATCAGTAAGTCAAAACAGTAGCCGATAAAATAGGAAATGATTTTCACCAACTCCACATGTGGCAGAGGGATGACATTTCATATGTATGTGTGGGTAATACCTATAATATATAAAGAAACTAGACATCAATAACAAATAATTTAATTAAAATTGGGTACAGATCTAAACAGAGAATTCTCAGTAGAGAAATCTCAAATGGCTGAGAAACACTTAAAGAAATATTCAACATCCTTAGCCAATACAGAAATGCAAATCAAAAATTACGCTAAGATTTCATCTTATACCTGTCAGAATGACTAAGAAAAAATTAGTAATGTTTAATATTGGAGAAGAACACTCCTCTGTTGCTGGTGGGAATGCAAACTGTACAGGTACCTTGGAAATCAATTTGGCAGTTTCTCAGAAAATTAGGAATAGTCATAAAAAGACCCAACTGCACCACTCCTTGGCATATACCTAAAGGATATTCAATCCTACACAAGAACACATGCTCAGCTATGTTCATAGCAGCTTTATTCATAGTAACCACAAGCTGAAAACAACTTAGATATCCCTCTAATGGAAGAATGGATGAAGGAAATATTGTTCATTTACACAGTGGAGTAGTAGTCAGATGTTTAAAAAATTACATAATAAAATTTGCAGGCAAATGAATGCAACTAGAAAAAGTCATCCTGAGTGAGCTAACCTTGATCCAGAAAGACAGACATAATATGTATCACTTACAAGATGATATTACCTATAGAGTAAGGCATAACTATGCTACACTCCACAGACCCAGCAAAGCTAAACAGTAAGGCATGCTCTGGTCATTCAGAGATACAGGAATCTCCCTGGGTAATGGAAATAGAATATAATTTGCAGGTGGACTGGCAAGTGGGGATGAGAACATGAGGGGGTTAGGTGAGATGAGGATGGAGGGAGAGAATACTAGGAGAGACAACTGGGATTGGGGAACATCCCAGGGATGATCTAGAGACCTTGTAGTATGAAGACGCTCAAGGATATACAAGGATGACCCCAGCTAAGATTCCTAGTCATGGGGAATTGGGAGTTTGAACCATCCCTGTACATAGGTAAGATTTCCAATTGAGGGATTGTGACAGCAACCCAAACACAAGATGTGCTGGGTAGTGTTGTTGCAGAAATTGTGAAAGTGGACAACAAATGACTGTTCCAGAGAGGGACCCCACCCCTGAAACTACCTGGAATTCCAGGACTCAGTGGCTGGACTGCCCAGAGACCCAGGTTAGACCAGACATGACTAGGAAAAAAGTCAATGAAATGATTTATAATGATATTCTGTTATGCTCATATATTGGTGACTGGCCCAACTGTCCTCAGAGAGGTTTCATCCAGCGAGTAATGGAAACAGATTGGAAACTCACAACCAATCATTAGGTAGAGCTTAGGCAATCCTGTAGAAGAAGAAAAGAAAGAACTGTAGGAGCCTGAAGGGACCATAAGAAAACCTATAGAATCAACTAACCTGGGCTCATGTTGGCTCATAGAGCCTGAACTGACAACCAGAAAGCCTCCATGCCTCTGATGCAGCCCCTTTGCATATATGTTACGATTGTGTAGCTTGGTCTTCTTGTGGGGCTCCTAACTGTGGAATCATTGCCTGTCTCTGACTCTTTTGCCAGCTTTTTGGACTCTTTCCCCCTACTGGATTGCCTTGTCCAGCCTTAATATGATGGTGTCTAACCCTCTATTTCAACTTGGTATTCAGGTTTTATTGATATCAATGAGAGGCCTGTCCTTTTCTGAAGAGAAACAGAGAAGTGGATGGCGGTAGTGTTGGAGGCGGGACTGGGAGAAGAAGAGGGAGGGAAATTGCAGTCGGAATGTAATATTTGAGAGGATAAATTAAACATACTTTTGGTTCTTACTTGTTTTGCATAACTTCAGACTTACATGAAAATTATCAAATGGAGTAAGAAAATACTACATTTCTCATACTCAGTTCAATTGTTTTACATTTTTGCACTACTTTTTATGTTCCTCTCATTCCTTCACTCTCTCTCACCCCTCTCTCCACTGTCCCCAGTACCCTTTCCTTCATCCAAATTCATTTACTTGTAAGTCACAAGTTTAATGTGTTATTTTGTTTTGAGGAATGTCAAATATTATGCAATACTCTACTGCAGAGTCTTAGTTCTATTAGATTCTTCTGGAAAATGCTGGATTTATTCAATGAAGCTTCTCCTATGTCTGGTCTTAAACTCCAAAGACTGATTCCTTTTTAGTGAGGAATGAGTCCAAATCTCTGCTCAACTCTTAACAACACCCCCCATCTTCTTTCATTTTAAATGCAGTCTTAATGCTCCAGTAGGAAACCAAGAATATAGACAAAGTTTATGCATAATGGTGAATGTTTCCGATCTTCTTCTTGATATTTTACTTACCTGGGCAACACTTACTCAGGCCCCAGGTTTTCAACAATGTTGGATATTTCTGGTGTTAGTTCAGTCTAACCCAATTTGTATTAAAAGAAAAAATTTACACAAATTTAACCATCGCAAAAAAGAAAACTTCAGAGAGCATTTATTGTCTTGTTATGCCTGATTTATTTTGTTTTCTCTTACTGTCAAAGTTTTAATTTTTTAAATGTTCTTATTTCTCATCATAGCTTTTATTTGACATCCATCCGAGGGTCAATGTTATATAAAATTTTAATAAATTATATATAGTTATTCTTTTGGTCCTTATTGTGCATATGTTTTGAACCAAGATACTGAATACTAACTCTGAAAAGACATTGCAAATATTTCCTTGAAGCATAAACCAAGATACACCCCTCTTTCCTAAGTCAATTTTGGTCATAATATAGTATCACAGCAAAAGAAAAGTAATAGTTTACATTATTAATTATTAAATTTAGATCTTTGTGTCATTCAAAAATAAAGTGATGCTAAAGACAGAAATCTTACTATACTTTGTAATGGTCTCTATAATATTAACAGTAATCACATGAATCAACTGCCACTATCTTCATGATTTGTCATTAGAATCAAGAGTTGGCTGCTTTGACCAAGGTCACACATTTTCTAGAATCCAGAAATTTTCAAAATTTCTGGATTAATTTAGAAATCCAAAGCACCTTAAATATTTAAACTTTACTAAAGTATAAACAGATATTTCCTTTAGAAACATAACCAAATTAATTCTTAATTACTTGTTCCCTATTTTTGAGTTTACAAAATATTTCTATCATTTACCTCTTCTTATATTTATCAAAATTAAAATCTCAAATAGATTTTATAGAAAACATTATTAATGGGATAATGAGTAAGTAAGAACATAAAATTTATAAGAATACCATGAAGTCCATGGCTTTCAAATGGATGACCAAACGTATACTATCTGACAGGGTAAAAGCTTTTATTATTCTGACTTCAGTTTAATCAGAGTTATTCTTATGAGATCAAAGTGAATAAATTAATTAATAAAGCAACTCATTATCACACATTTCTAAGGCCAATTATAGTAAACACTTAGAGTTTATTATGGTTTATTTAATAAAGAATATTACTTTTGGATTTTTATACTGAATTTCTTAAAATGAGCATATTTAAAATATTGTTATAAAGAACAATCACGTGGGTTAGGGGGTGGCTCGGTGGCCAGGGCCTTGCCCTGTATATACGAATGTGTGAAAACTACAGTCCAAGCGCTAAGATTCTGTATAAATGCCATGCAGGCCCGAGTACCTATAAATACAGCATTTTTTTTATGGAACCTGGCTACAAGACACATCTTTTTGTCATACAGTCTTTATTTCTTTTTGCTTCTATTTTGTATGGCAAAGTTATATTATATGCTATTAGTTACTTGCTTCTGTATTGTTGTAACTTTCAGTTTTCTTCTACTTTAGTTTATTTACTTAATTTCAATTTTTCTATGTTACTAAAATACTTGCGTTTCCTCACCATGATATGAAAATGGCTTTCACTGAGTTTCAGCATGAGAAATTTGCTTTTACTTTTAATAGATAAATATAATTTATATTTATGAGATAAAACTAATGCTTGCTTTGCTCTCATGTTTTCCATTTTAATGTTCTTTTTTGAGTATCTGTTACTTATTCTCTTTCTCTGAAGGATCTGAGTTTTCTTTATTGTACATGCTTATTTTTGATAACTTAAAAGTATATACACTTTTGAAGTTCTTGTTGTTGTTCATAATTGTAATTTATTCAGTAGAATAAATTTGTTTTTCTACTATTTCTTACTGATTTTCCCCTGCCTAAAATGTAAAATTATCAGGCATGTTCCATCCTCCGCTGTAATCTCCATGATGCGCAGTTTGCTAATTGTGTGATTTTGGTTTCTTCCTCAGCTTCTCCTTTTAACATTTAATCACACACATAATCTTTACTCATCTTCAAGATGTAAACAATAAATCTTTACCTTAGTTACACCAAAGCTTCTCTTCATTGTGGCAACAGAAATGGCAAGTTTCTACAATTAATTCTGCTTCCTTTGCAATGTTTCGAATTAACTGATTTTGAAAAACGTTTTGGTATCATGGCTCACCACCTAAATCAGTTGGTGTCTACCTGTGTTGCCAGTACCCCAAAGGATTGCATATCAGATATTTACATTAAGATTCATAACATCAGCAAAATTACAGTTATGAAATAGCAATGAAATAAGTTTACAGTTGAGGGTCACCCCAACATGAGGAACTATATTAAAGGACCGCGGCACTAGGAAAGTGTTGAGAGTCACTGATATAAATGAATGTGTTTTCTAAGTATGAGATAGCTGATTTTGTCCCTTGGTGTGGTCCTCTAGCTTTAAAAAGCAGTGTTGTAGTCTCTGCATCCTGTCATTCACTGAGGTTGGACAGAAAGGAAGAAAGAAAGAAGGAAAGAAAGAAAGGAAGAAAGAAAGGAAGAAAGAAAGAAAGAGAGAGAGGAAAGAAGGAAGGAAGGAAGGAAGGAAGAAAGGGAGGAAGGAAAAGGTACCTTGTTCCATGTGTCTGGTGGAAATTCCCTTTAAAGCCATTATAGTATTAATAGTATTTTAGAGAGGCACATTTAGTGATATAAAGCACAACATATAGTCTGCTGTTATTTATATTTATTACACATTTTATCTATATACTTGAATTATTTTATATGCATGCTGATTTGTCCTCATATATGTCTGAACACCATTTACCATTTGTATGTCCGGGGCCCTCTGAGGACAGAATCAGGTGTCAATTCTCAGGAAATGGAATAATAGACAGTTGTAATCTGCCTCTTGGGTACTGGGAATCAGACCCAGGACTTCTGTAACATCAAAAAATGCTGTTAACCAATGAGTAGACACTCTCCTCCTCATTTATACAATTTTGATAAAGTTCAAATATTACAGATATCATTCAATCGACCTAAATAAATTTGTTATATGGGGACCTCTGTGGCTTCCGAGAATGAAGCATACATTCTGCAAGGACCAGCTTAGCTTGAAATTGACAGCTATGGCTAATAGCTTGAATTGATGATATGCACAAATGAACTTGGAACGAGAAAAATATGGAAAAATCTGTGTATAGGACATGACATTTTACAAAAGCTAAATCTTTTCTTAAGAAAGCAACAAACCATGCATGGCTCTGAGGAAAGAGCAGGGCTTCCCAGAGTCTGCAGGGCGCACTGAGGCTTGAGTAAGGCTTATTAATAGGAAGTGTATATAATACTTAATTATGAGCGAGCTGATCTGGTGTGCCGTTGTATAACAGGATTACAGATGACAAGTTAGGCGTAGTGATATTGTGAATAATTTCCCATCATCAGAGCCAGTCCTGGGGAAGTAAGGCTCTTGCCTTTGATGTGTAGGAATAGGTTATGTTTTCCTTTTTCATATTATCAATTTTTCATTTTTCTATATCAATTCTATTTTACAGCACCTATCTACCCCAGTCCTCTCATGCTACTCTACAGTCTAATCTTTGCCACTAGTATAATACTTTGTTCTAGTTTTATTTTGGTTGCTGTGATAAAATACCCTAACCAAAAGCAAATTACAAGAGAAGGGGTTTATTTTAGGTCACAAATCCAGCTTAATATCCATTACTACAGGCAGATCAGAATGGTGGGGACTTGAAATGTCTCCTCACATTATATTCACCACCAGGAGCAGACAGAAATAAATCCATGTACACTGCCTGCTTGATAGCTTTGTGTTCACCTTGATCTTTCCACTTTAATGCTCCATATCTAGAGAATGGTGCCTCCCACAGTGGGCTTTATCTTTCCACGATAATTAATTTAAAGGCAAATCCCCATTTAAAGACAATTTTGCAATTAGGGAAAATATATGATCTCACAGGGACAAATGTTCACAGTAGCTCATGTCTCATAAGGAGTCTTGTTCCCACTAGGAAGAATCAAGTGGGTCACCAACATCACACATCCCTTCAGTCTTGCCATAGGGCTACTGTTTTAATTAACATTTTTTTAAGAAGTGGATTTTAGTTTTTGTATTGCATAACTTTCATTTTAATTACAAAATAGAATAATTGACCAAGCACACATGTATTTTAAATGTGAAATGTAAGGTTTTGCTATATGTATGCATAATAAATTTAAATGAAGATAATTAACATATCATCACTCCATATGTATATTATTTTAGGTTGTAAGAATTCTTAAGCTCTATATTCCTATCCAATTCTAAACATTCTTCTTACTAAGACTGTAGCTGTTCTTAAATGTATTATTTTTATCTACATTTTAAAAAATTAATTTCTAAATTTTACAACAACCTCTGAAGATGACTACTTGCTTCAATTAACAAAACTTTAAATTATGTGTTCAAAATAATAAAAGTATGATGAACATTGAGGTGATATGTTTCTCTAGACTCACAGTTAAACAATGTATAGATTATCAAATCATTATATATACAATTTTATCTCTTCACACATGACTCAAAAATAAACTTAACAAAAATAGATTTAAATGTTTTTAAAGTTTTTTTTATCCAATTAGAGGTTCTTTCAGGTAAAGCAAATGAGATTCTGTGAGTCTTAAGGACACTGAAAATATGAAGTTATTAATTTGAAGAGGCTTAGGAATATGAAACAGAGGACTAGAGAGATGGCTCAGTGGTTAAGAGCCCCAACTGCTCTTCCAGAGGTCCAGAGTTCAATTGCCAGCAACCACATGGTGGCTCACAACCATCTATAATTGGACCCTCTTCCGGTGTGTCTGAAGATAGCTACAGTGTACTCATATACATAAAATAAATAAATCTTCAAAAGAATATGAAAATGATCATACTGGAACATGTTTATATAGTCGGGTTTGTCAGAAGTGAGAATAACAGTGATAGAAAGTCAATTTTAATGGGGGGGAGTTTCAGAGGGGAATGCATCCTTTTCATGGGTTTCAAGTGTTGGCTTTTTGTCCATAGAACCTTTTACAGGTATTACTTCTATTGCACTTGTAGGCTCTACATATGGCACATCTGTACATATGTAGTGTAATTAAAAGGAGACTGGCCTTAATACTACCTGTTCTCAAAGTTTCTTAAAATATTTTGGATTTTCTGGAATTGAAGCCCCAAGCTAGTCATCTCAGCTAAGCATTAGAAAAGGTTTGACTGATACTTATTAGTTCAAATTAAATTTAGATTCAAGGTGGGAATGTTTGAGGGACAAACATTGGGGCCTGCTGGGGATCTAAAATTGATACTTCTACATTTCAGCCTAGGATTAATTACATGATACACTTTTACATACAGAAATACATAAAACTCTTTTCTTTTTCATAAGAAATGACAGCTATGTTCTGGGCAATTATATGTCACCATTCAAAGCAAAGGTGCTCACTGTTTCCTAAGTATAGAGCATGAAAAGTTAATTCCATTCCCCCAGATTCTTGTAAAATCTGAGTTCACTTCCCCTTCAGCAGACTTAGATGTCGTTCATCACAATGCTTTAAATGTGGCCTGAGAACACTTTCCATGAGTAGAATTTTCTCTGTGCCTTCCTCTGTTCCCTTCTCTGTTCATTGTCTTAGGTCTTGTTTCTCAGTTAGCAGGGAATGTGGTCAGAGGCAATTAAATTGCAACTAAATTCCGCACAATACCACAAATGACTTGGAATGCTGTGCTATTAGATGTGCTGGGACAAACACCCAGAGTGGAATTACTTTCTGGTCATATCCTCAATCTCAGATGGTCACTCTGTCTGGGAAGGGCAGAGCTGTCAGTCAGCAGTGGTGGCTAATCCAGTGTTCAGCACAGGAAGAGTTTATTATTGAGAAGTAGGGCAAAGAAGACGTTAAAGAGGCAGTAATAACAAATGTGAATTATAACAGAGAACAGAAACAACTCATGCCAATTTTAACATGATATTTCCCTTGACTAGAGAACAGAATAGGTGCTGATATTCATAAAAAGGTGATAGACGAGACATATTTGCAAAAGGGAATGAACAGAAAGGTCCTCTGGTAACATTATTCTTCAAGTCTGAGATGCTGAAAATGATTCTGACTGTTTGATTTTTTTTTTGTCTTGAAAGGTGTTGAATAAAACCTGGATCTGTTTTCTTTCAAAAGTCTAGCTTCTTTACAAAATTAAAGCCATGAAGTACAAATGGAAAAGAAGTAGTGTGAATTGTAGATAGTCTGTTATTTTCCTTCCAGTTTACAACTCAGGGGTGTGGGTAGGCTCAATGGCACCTTCATCCATCGCGCCAGCAAATTTTGTTACAAATATTCTTAAAAACCAGAAACATTCTATCTGTTCACATCTCGCACAGTTTTGATTTCTCAGTCTGTCATTTGTATAAGCTTCACAAAACTATCATAACAAATATGATCTAAGATCCTGCAGAGATATACATTGTAAGTTGTTAAGAACAAAACAAAACAAACAAATAAAAACCTAAAATATATCTAATATTCACATTTCCTTTAAGAAAATAATGATTTTTCACCTTATTTATAATCTGAAACAAGTTTAAGGCAACAATGGAGTCTTACTGAATTATTGAAAAAAGTCAAATGACAGTAACAGTATGACAAATTTTATGGCTTGCAGAATGGCTTGGGGGTAATCTGTAATCAATTACCCCCCCAAACCACCATGGTAGAAAGAAAGAACCTGCTTCACAAAGCTATCTTCTGACTTCCCCATGCCTGATGTGGCATGCATGCACTCTCCTGCTCCCACCACGTCTCAAAATAAATTGATGTAATAAAAATTTTCAAGAATTTACCCTTTTTTATGTATTTTTAAATGCTAAAGTAAGTATATTAATAAAGAAACAATTACATTATCCTTTAGGGATAAAACACAATTAACATTTTAATGTCATAAGACCATTGCAAAATTGCATTGTGAAATATTGCACACAGAAGTATCGTGGGATGATCAATGCTAACTTTATTTGGCCTTAAGATTTGTCTGTTTCTTTATGCAGGTGGGATTTACTTTTACAGTTAAATGCTGTCATTTCCCATTTGGTCTTGAATTATGTGACAGAAAGTTATGATTTGATAGTTATTTATAACCCATTTTGGAAAAACTCCCAGGAAAACTTTGAGAATTTATTGTTATAAAGATTGCTTTTGCTTATATATCTCCATTTTTCATTGGACCTAAAGTAGTAGAGGATTCCAATTTCTCTGGCAAAGAAAATGGACACCACTAATTCCCATCAAAGCTTTTCTATCTGAAATAACAGTTATTGCAGACTACTCATAAAAGTATTGAAAAGTATGTTTTAAAGTGTGAACAGCATGCCTAAAGTTAGTCACAATAAAAAATCTTTAAAACATTTTGGAAGACCAAGAATATATTTTCTAAAACAGGAAACAATCCTTCAGAATCTTTTACTAGGCCAAAATATTAAAAGACCATTTCCTGATATGTCTATAAATGCAAGTCATTCATATTAATATCATGGG
Source organism: Rattus rattus (assembly GCF_011064425.1). NCBI lineage: Eukaryota > Metazoa > Chordata > Mammalia > Rodentia > Muridae > Rattus > Rattus rattus. The sequence continues at coordinate 15,107 of NW_022651200.1, forward strand.
GGCATAATACAGAAGGGCCAATATCAGTAATACCATCCACAGCTCATGCTGGCAAGGATGCAGACGAAGGAGAACACTCATCCTTTGCTGTTAGGATTGCAAACTCATACAGTTACTATAGAAATCAGTATGGTGCCTCCTCAGGAAAATGGGTTTTGATTTACTTTAAGATCTAGCTGTAGAACTGTTAGGCACACCCAAAAATGAATACTATAGAGACACTTTCTCTACTATGTTCAATGCTGCTTTATTTATAATAGCCAGAAATTGAAAAAAAAGAATTAAATGTCTATCAAGAGATGAGTGGTTAAAGAAAAATGTGGTATATTGCATAATGGACTATTACTCAGCCATTACAAAAATAGTTAGCTGTTTAATGGGTTTTGCTACAAATCATGCCGAGTGAGCTGATCTGGACACAAAAAGACAAAAAATGATCTATATTTGCTTCTATGTGGATAGTAGCTGTTAAGTCACTGATAGGTGAACTATGATTCATATAACCAGAGGTTAGCTATAGAGTAAGGGACTAGAGGGGATGGATATCTGTGGAAAGAAGAAATACCATGGATAGTTATGGATGGCTGAGGTAGATGACACTGGGGAGGGGGAGGGAAGAGGTGGCTGTGGAAGGGAATATCATGAGGCACAGCTATCATTAGTATGAAAAGTTCATACAGTAGAAGCTTCCTATAACATATACATATATAAGGGTGAACTAACTGAAATCACTAAAGAACTGGGTGGGCTAGAGCACCCAACTGAATTTCTGTGTCACCAAATAGAACTGCCAGTGCCAGGAATCAGTTACATCTCATTTAGTTGTTGGCCAAAGGATTCTAATGGGAACCTTCAGGCAAGCTAGGCTATATTCAAGGGTGTTTATCATTCTTCACAAACAGACAGTAAGGCTTTACTGATGAAGACAACATCTATACAACTCATAGAACATAGAGAAGTCAAGCTGGTGAATATATAACAACTTCATCTCTAGGACTAGAATTCTTGGTACTGGAAGGCATTCTGTGTGATACCAAAGGAAAAATAAATACAATCCCAGCTACAAACACTTTGATGTAAATGCTGACCTGCCTGCAAGATATACTTTTGCAATAGTAGCATAAACTTGTGGGGGTAACCCATGCAAGTCATTATTTGGGTGACCAAGAATCTGAGACTAGATTGGCCAAGAACCTAGGAGAAAACTGAATACTACTTCTGTTGAAGAGATATAGTAGTGATGCAGTGACTCTGACTACATTCTGCTATACTCAGAGATCAGTACCCTGCTTAGGCATTGTCAGAGACATTACCTCTGGCAGAAAAAAATGTGAACAAATACATATATTTCCATCCAGAGAACACTTAGCTTCATATGGGATGTTTCCATCAAGTACCTACGATCATGGGTAGGAGAAATGTGCTGGGCAGGAAGTCCCAAGGAAGAGTCAGATGGGATGGAAGACAGCGAGGAAACAAGATAGTCTAAACATAGCATTACCAACACACATGGAATCACAGAGATGGTGGCAGCATGGGCAAGGCCTGCACAGGTCTGCACCAGGTGGAGTCCAAGAGCTACAAGGAGAAGTTGACAGGCACTCTCATCTCTAGCTCAGATGATCTGTCTAGTTGATAACTGCTTACGAATGAAAAATGAGTTTTATTCCAAAGGAATCTCACTGGGAAAACAATGACCCTTAAGGGTAGGTTGCACAGACAATACTAGATGGCCAAGATGGGACAAATGCAATATCATTTTGAAGACTCTTTGACTCATAATTTTTACTCAGAGAATTATTCTCTCTCTCTCTCTCTCTGTCTCTCGCTCTCTCTCTCTCTCTCCTCTCCTCTCCCTCCCTCTCCCCCCTCTCCTCCCTCCCCCCTTGTCTCTGTCTCCATCTCTGTCCCTGTCCCCTCCTCTCTCTCTCTCGGATAAATAGTTCAATTTTTGTATTTTTATGGGAGTCCCATGTATATCAAGTGTGTGTGTCTGAGTTTTTTGTTTCTAGTGCTTTTTCCTTGACTTTTTTTCTGTTTGCTGTTTTTGCTTATCCTAACTCACTCATTTACTTTTATTTTGTTATATATTCCTTTGATGCCTGTTTGTTTTCTAAGGGGAGACAGAATAGATGTAGATCTTGATGGGGGAATGAGGGGGAAGAACTTGGAGGAGTATTGAAAAGGGAAACCATAATCAGAATATTTGTATTAAAAATACCTATTTCTATAAAAATGAAATATTGGAACACAGTGCTTAAGAGTGATAGGTAGTTAATAGGGAATAAGAAATAAATCATTGTCTTAAAGTTTTTATGACACTAGTATGCCACATCAATCTAATAATGTCTCCCTTTAATCTAGTACACTTGATTTTCATTCCTTTGATTTATATAGTTTTGAAAAATAAATATCTGGCAGTAATTTCCAATCTTACATCTTTCCCACTTTTACTCCAGTAGTTCAGCCCTTTCTTTTCTCCTGAATGCCCAATTCTTCTTGGGCCTGAAGCAGTCTACAACAAGAGAAAAAATATGTCACTTAGCAAATTCTCTTTCTGTTGCTTTTTAAAAATATTTTTATTAGATATATTTCTTTACTTACATCTCAAATGTTATTCCCTTCCTGGTTTCCTGTTCATAAGACCCATTCCTCCCTCCCTCTCCCCATATGGGTATTCCCCTATAATCCCCTTATTCCTCCCTATATTCCCTGCACTGGGGGTCCAACCTTGGAAGGACCAAGGGTTTCCCCTTCCCCTGGTGCCCCAACAAGGCTATTCTCTGCTACATATGCAGTTGGAGCCATGGGTCAGTCCATGTATAGTCTTTCGGTAGTGGTTTAGTCCCTGGAAGCTCTGGTTGGTTGGCTTTGTTGTTCTTATGAGGTTGCGCTTCAACTCTTTCAATACTTCCTCTAATTCCCCGAAAGCGGGTCCTATTCTCACTTGGGTTTGCTGTTAGCATTGACCTCTGTATTGCACATGCTGTGGATGTGTCTCTCAGAAGAGATCTATATCTGGTCCCTTTCAGCATGCATTTTCTAGCTTAATCAATCGTTTTGGTGGCTGTATATATATGGGCCACATGTGGGTTAGGCTTTGAATGGCCATTCCTTGAGTCACTGCTCTAAATTTTGCTTCCATATCCCTCCTATGGATATTTTTCCCTTTTAAGAAGGAGTGGAGCATCCACATTTGGTCATCCTTCTTCTTGAGGTTCCTGTGGTCTGTGGATTGCATCTTGGGTAATTCGAGCTTTTTGGCTAATATCCACTTATCAATGAGTGCATAGTAAATGTGTTTTTCTGTGATTGTTAATCTCACTCAGCATGATATTTTCTAGTTCATTCCATTTGCCTATGAATTTCATGAAGTCATTATTTTTGATAGCTGAGTAGTACTCCATTGGTAGATGTACCACATTTTTTAATCCATTCCTCAGTTGAAGGGCATATGGGGTCTTACTAACTTCTGGCTATTATAAATAAGGCTGCTATGAACATAGTGGATAAATGATCTCAAGTTTAATGTCTTGAAACAGCACAAGTTTATTAACAATAGTAAAGGAAGCTAGACATCTGACATAGGGTTTTCAGATATAACACTGTTGTCAGCATGGTTGCTGTTCATCCTTTTGACAATTTAGGAGAATCATCTCGTCAAATTTCAGAACTATTTTACTGTATTTGTCCATGGTCCAGTCCTCCACCTTTCAATCCATCAGTGTTGGGGTTTGTTGTTGTTGTTTTGTTTGTGGTGGTACTTTTGTTTTTGCTTTGTGCTATACTGACCCTAGATAACTATGGTTATCTTGTTAAGAAGAAACCTCACTTGACAAGTTGTGTTTATGAAATCAACTTTGGGAAAGTCTGTGGGAAACTTTCTGATTAATTATTGCTCTGTGAATGGCTAGAACATTACAGGTAGTGACAATCCTGGATATCTGATCCCAAATCATCTAAGAAATCAGAGTGAGCAAACTATGAAGGCAAGCCAGTAGGTAGTGTCCCACCATGGTTCCTGAATCTGAGCCTGCTTGAGTTCCTTCAATGACTTCTCTAAGTGAAGAAGTGTGAAGACCTTGGTGTTGTAAGTTGTAATAAACTCTTCTCTTTCTCATGTTGATTTTGATTCTGATGTTTTATCTCAGTGACAGAAAACAAAATAAAATACATATCAAATTCATTCCTGCTTGTCTCTTCACATTGACACCTTTCCTTGGGACCCATGTATTTTTCTTGTAAGAGGATCTGTGATTTCTCCAAGTTCCCTACATTATCCAGAACTATATTATACATTACTACCTTATTCTCACCTTGTTATCAAGGTGACATTCATCGGGTCTAGAATACCATTATTTAGCCCAACACCTAGGTTATGTTTTTATGTTGTGAAGTAAACTAACAAAATCTTAGAAATCTCATTTTTATAGAGTTAGACCAGAAAAGAGTAATGTAACTTTGAAATCAACAAATCAATGGCATATTTATTTCCTTACAAATTAGTTATTTAGGAAACCAACCTCATATAAACATCAAATTGTTTGATTTGCCACTGACATATTTCAATTATTAAAGATTTTCTCAGTGGGTTTTAGAGCAATTGCAGTCGATGTTATCAGAATTTTTATGTCCTACTAATATTAGTACATGAAATTCTCAAGCAGAGTTGAGGGTGAAAGGGAATAAAGCATTTAGGAGGTCATAACTCCTTGTGGACTGTGTCAAAGCTATTAACAAAGAGACCTGAGAGACTCTGTACTCCTGCATCAAGAAATGAGAGAGAATAGCCAAGTGTGAAAAGAAGCCTTCAACTGACATCAAGTTTGCTCATCTTGGCAATTCCCAGGATCTCAACTTTGACAAGTATAATTTCATATTTCTTAAACATAGCAAAGAATATTTTCTTAAAACAACCCATGAGCAAATGAAATCACCAATAGAGATCTAAATAAATTGGAAATGCATCTTAAATGAACACTTAGAATATTTATAGAATTAATGTTCTAATTTTTGCCTTTAAGAAATGTACTGAGTCAGACTGAAATGAGCTTCAAAGTAGGTGTGCTTGGTTAACTATTTCCCATTCTCCTTTCAATACACAGTAAGACCTGTAGAGTAGAGAAATATGCTGATTTCTAGACAACAATTAGAAACAATTAGAAAACAACTGCATCATGTTTTTCTAGGACATGGTTGTGACATTAAAAAACATACCTCTTATAAACTTTAGGAAAAGTATGGATGACCCTGGAAGAGGGAAGTGATGGAGACACATGACTTAATGAACTAATGCCTTTTTCCCTGGTAACTAGTATTTTTATTTCTTGTAAAACCAAATGTCTTGGACTTAGAAAAGTAACAACAATCACATGTGCTTTATTTAGTTCAGGTCAAAGAGCCAAGTTAACTGTGAGCAAAAGAAGAAAATGCAGAATAAATTGTGTGGACTGTAATCCCTGACCCAATAAGAAAGCATTGCCTCACCATCTCTGGTGTGATGCTGTTTTTTTTTTTTTAAGATTGGAAAGGTGTGTTGGTAACTTTCTACATTTTCCTCTGTTCTCTAATGGAAATGGGAGATAGGCTTAGGAGTGCTGTAGTAAATAAACCATTACTCTTGAACAGGAAGACAGTATAAGAAACATCAAAAGAATAATTGAGTAAATACATCTCTTAGTGCTATAGAGTGCTGTGGATGTAGAAGGAAGAACAATGTTATAACTATGAGGGTTGTATTCATAATGTACAAGAAGCCTCAGGTTTCAGAGCTCTCACTGAACAAGAGTTTGGTTTTTTTTCTTGTAAGCAACAGTACAAAACTAAAAGAGTTAGGCTACAGTGCTACTTGCTTCAAAGGTGGAAACTCACAGTGCTTTCCAAGTCTGGTGATCTCATCGCAATATGTTTTATGAGCCATCCATTACATGACTAATTTTATCTAATCCTTCTGGTAGAAGAATCTTCACAGCAGACTTAACTACTGTTGGAACAGAGTCAAAAGAATGAGGAATGGTGAACAATGAGTTGGGGAACTGTGAGAGAGGCTCCAGAGGATAAAAGGAAGAAGGCCTTTTACTTTAGGTCCATTTTATACCCTAGGTTTTTTGGGGTATGATTTCAGGACTCCAGCGACAAACATGTACACATAATTTATAAGAAATAATTCAAAGTCAGAACATAATTGTAGAACCCAATCTAATCAGGGTATACTGAGTCTGAATATGGCCTTCTGCCTTGCTTTTGTGCTTTTCCAGATATAATGTATATTTAGTACATGCTAGGCAATTATATTTAACATGGTCTGCCCTGATGAAGTTCTGAGAAAGAGCTACTCAGTTAATATTTAGTATGTGCTTACTGGTGTTTATTTACATGTTTTTCTAAGCAAAAGCAACCTTTCTTAGATCATTTCTTTCCTTGTTACATTTATGTATAAAGGTAGACCAAAGCACAAGTAAAATTGTCTATAGCAGCAAATTGTAGATTGTCTTATTCTTTTGGGATCTTAGATCCCAGGACTAGGGGACAAGATCTGCACAGGTAAGCTGGAAAGTCGACACCTATTCTACTTAACATATATGAATTATTTCTAGGCTTGCATTCAATTTTGAAAACAGAAGCAAATCCACTCAATTAGGTTAGAATTTTATATAAAATATTAATTGCACTCTAATTATGAATAGTACAGTATTTTGGATGTGAAAATTCATGATTCATTCAACATTTGGATTAGACAGTATGCCCTGTACTAAGCCTAGCACCCCTAACTGGTTACGTAGCTGTTTCATTTTTACTGGACTTTTTTTATTTTACATTTAAAATGTCATCCCCTTTCCCGGTTTCCCATCCATAATCCCCCATCCTATCCCTCTGCTTCATCTATGAGGGTGTTCCCCTCTCCTACAACCCACCCCTTCTCGCCTCTCCACCCTGACATTCCCCTACACTGGGGGGGGCATCTAGCCTTGGCAGGACCAAGGGCTTCTCCTCCCATTGGTGTCCAACAAGGTCATCCTCTGCTACATATGCAGCTGGAGCCATGGGTCTGTCCATGTGAACTCTTTGGATGGTGGTTTAGTCCCTGGGAGCTCTGGTTGGTTAGAATCATTGTTCTTATGGGGTTGCAAGCTCCTTCAGCTCCTTCAGTCCTTTCTCTAACTACTTTTAACATTTAAGCCATATGATGTTGAGCCAATCATGATCTATCATGTAGATTTGAACACACAGCTTGTATGAGAACAATAGTCAACAGAAACAAGGAAGATTTTGCAAGAGAAAAGTATAAGCAAGAAACAGAAGGTTACTTACAACAGCCATCAGAAGCTGAGGGTCTGTACTTAGTGGGTCTAGGAAAGAGGTAATTTCAAGGATTAGAACACCATGTACTTCAAACCATTACCAAAATATGCCTTTATCAGACAGACATGGTGACCTGCTGCTACAATCCCAGCACTGGCTAACTCAGGAAGTTCTTCAGTTTAAACCAGCCTTTACAGAGTGAGAGCTTATTCTGAAGATAAAACCAAAATATACCTCTACAAATAGTATTGGACGAAACAAAATGAAAGGGATGAGCTCATCAACCATACCTGTATATTATCTTTATCTTGTGTGTGTGTGTATGAATATGTGTATGCCTGTGAGAATGTGTGTATATGTGTGTGTGTATGTGCACATGCAAACTTCAGAGCATGTGTGAGGATCCATGAACAACTGCCTCAATCATGTGGGACCCATGGACCAAACTCACTTTGTCATGTTTGATAGCAAGAGCACTTTTACCTGCTGAGTGACTCTGCCAGCCTGCCAGTCAACTTTTAATTTCCTGACTCAATCTATTCCTAAAAATTCAGCAAAGAAAGACAGTCTGAAAGATATTTTGTAATAAATGAAGCAGGTATATGTTTACTCATATTTTACAGGATGTTTTCGAGTTTAAAGGTTTTTTTTTTTTAAGTATTAAGTCCCCAGAAACCACATGAAGGCAGAAAGAGAACTCATGAAACCAACTTTGGAAAGTTGTTCTTTTGACTTCCAGAAGCACACTGTGGCAATGTGCTCTTCCACATACATTACATACACGCAAGCAGGCACACAACAATAATAGTAATAATAAAAATTTAAAAACAAGCAATACAACTAATTTTCTTATAAAAAGGTTCAACAAACAAAAATTGAAAAATATTGAGCAAATAACATCATTTCCTCTGTCATAGTTTTAGCCAATGATAAAGTATCTGTGTGGAGGACAGCCTTGGGTACCAATGGTAGAGGCAAAGGTTAAGATACATTCCTGCAAAGCAATGAGGAACATGTTTGGAAATGTTAATAATCACGTTCTCTGAATAAAAAAAAAATTGAATCTGGGAATTACCTCAGAACAAAAAACATTTCATAGGCAAGCAATTCTTCAGATACCCATTTTTTCCATACCTTACAGTGGGGAGAGGGAACTCATTGAACCTCCAGTAGGAAGACAGGGCATAAAATCAGGGATGGGGTTGCTATCCCATTGTCAAAGTTCTGACCCATAATTCTTCCTGTCTGAAAGAAATATAGAAACGGAAACTGAGAAGAGCCTGAGGAAAAGAAGGTCCAGCAACAGGCCAAAAGTGGGATCCAGCTCAAGAGGAGGCCCCAAAACCTGATACCTTTACTGAGGCTATGGGGCGTTCACAAAAAGGGACCTATCATGACTGCCCTCCAAAAGACCCAACAAGCAAATTAGTCAGATGCAAATATGTGCATCAAGCAAATGAACAGAAGCTGCTGACCCCTGTGGTTGAATTAGGGAAAAGCTGGAGCAAGCTGATAAGGAGGGTAACCCTGTAGGAGGACCAGCAGTCTCAACTAACCAGGACCACTGAGATCTCTCAGACACTGAATCACCAACCAGCAGCATACACCAGCTGATATGAGGCCCCAAACATGTATACAGCAGAGGACTCCTGGGTCTGGGTTAGTCAAAGAAGATGCACCAAACTCTCAAGAGACTGGAGGCCCCAGGTAGTTTAGAGGTCTGGTGAGGTGGGTGGGTTAGGGACATCCTTGTGGAGACATGAGGGAGGGGGAGGAGGAATGGGTTGTGGAATAATTGAGGGGTGGACTGGGAAGGGAATAAAATCTGGAGTGTAAAAAGAAATGAATAAATAAATCATTAAAAAATTAGTATAGTAATGGGGGTCTGTGATCAAAGTACCCTACATACTTCCATGAAGATGCCCTTAGGAAATGCAATACTATGTACAACTAATACACACCAATAAAGTACATTTCCAGTACACCCATAGGATTACAGAAAAGAGACATTTTATGTATTGTAAGCCAGTTTAGGGGCTACTAGAATTATATTTATGAAGTGGAGCTGAGTAAAACGTATCAGGACGAGAGAATTTAGAGGGTATTAGATTATTGGACATCATTTTGGTGGTACATATGTCAAAGTTAATAAGCCTGTGACCTTATACCTTGTATTTTGTTTCTTGTTAGTTTGTTTTGTTTTTTTATCAACTTGGCACAGCTAGAGTTATCTGAGAGAAGGGAAACACAATTAAAAAAAAAAAAACACCTTACATAATATTGGTTTTCAAGCAAGTCTGTGGGGTATTTTCTTGATAGGTTATTGATATAGAAGAGGATAGCCCCTTGTTGGTGGCAACTCCTGGGCAGATTATCATGAGTCATATAATAAAGTAGGCATAGCAAGATATGGGGAATTAGGCTGTAAGCCTCACTCCTCCATAGCTCCTGCTTCATTTCCTGCCTTGCGCTCCTGTCCTGACTTTCTTCTATGCTGGAATGGACTGCAGAGCTGTAAGATGAAATCAACCATTTCCTCCCCGAGATGCTTTTGGCCATGATATTTAATTGCAGCAATAACGACACTATCTAAAACAAGCGAAGGAAGGAAGGAAGGGAGGAAAAAAGAAGGAAGGAAAGAAGAAAGAAAGAAAGAAAGAAAGAAAGAAAGAAAGAGAGAAAGAAAGAAAGAAAGAAAGAAAGAAAGAAAGACCGCTGATGCTGCAGGGGTCCTTGCCTTGTAGCCATGCTTCTATTATTCCACAGTCCATAGTACAGAGGAAATAAGGTATAATAGATGAGAGCAACAGCAAAGGCTAGTGTAGGAGTGGGCAGAGTCCCTGGTTGCTAGGCAACACAGTCAGCCACTTTATGCCCACAATTGTACTCTAATGAGAGAAGTCTGTTGCTCTGCAAGACCCAGGAAATAGAACTGAAACAGAATAGCTCCTACATGGACACTTACCACCTGCCAGGCCACCTGCCTTTACTTACCCCAGAGAAGTCAGGCCTTCAGTACAGGTCTTGCCCTCATGGCGTGATCTACAGACATGTGGAAATTGCCAGAAAATGGAAAGCAGCTATTCCCCTACTTACAAAGAGTAAGAGGAGGGTAAGTATTAAACCTATGTAAGAAGATGGTCAGAAGTCTTGCCTGCATTTCATTAAACTGAGATTCTGCTCCTGTGTAGAGGACAAATGGTTTTATTGAAAGACAAAACCCTTTGTCTTTCCTACAGTTTTATAGCTATAATACGCAGGAATCTTCAGCCACTCTCCCATCAGAGTGATAAGTTCTCGACAGGGGACTAACCTATTTTGCTTCCTATACTGAGTTCAGACTTTGGTTCCTTTACCCTTTCAAAATCATCTACCTGGATTTAAATCATGGATATTTAAACCCATGAGGTTGCTGAAGATCAATTTACTGGGCACTGGTAGGCATTGTTTCCAATTTCTTCATTAAGCATCACAGGCAATTAACAATGTTAGAAATTATCAGAGAAAATCACACCTGTGTTGTAAAACCTGGAATAGGTAAAGTAAGAGAGAATGGGATGAAAGATTTTTAGGGCCATCAGGCTCTGGAACATTGAGTGAGTTCTTCGCTGGCATTTCATAAATGACATTATGGAGAAGAACAGCTAATATGCAGATATTAAAATATACCATAAATTTCTATTTAATGTTATTATAATCATTTACTAGATATTTATTTTAGTAAATATCATATGGGTGTAAAATGTAAGCAATGTCACAAAAAATTAATTATTTTTATTGGATATTTTGTTTATTTACATTTCAAATGTTATTCACTTTCCTGGTTCTCCTCCACAAACTCCTAATCACATCTCCCCTCCCCCTGCTTCTACGAGGGTGCTCGCACCTGCCTCACAACCCTGGCATTCCCCTACAGTGGAGCATTGAGCCTTCATAAGACCCAGGGCCTCTCCTCCCATTGATGTCCAACAAGGCCATCCTCTGCTACATATGCATCTGGAGCCATGAAACTTAAGCCACTTACATACTTGAATTAGGATGCTTTTAATCTGTGTTAATATTGACTTCCTCTTATGCTCTAACAAGGTAAACGTGATAATTTTACTTATTTTAATCAGCAAAGTGTTTAGTAATTCTCCAAACATCTATTCAAAGCCTATCTCATAATTAGAACCTTTCCAGTTTCTCCAATCTGCATAGGCATCTCTCCAGTCAAACCCATCTTTTCACATGTTTTGGTGTTTTTTTTTTTTTAACTTCAGCAAAGTGGATGGATATAAAATTAACTCAAATAAATCAGTAGCCTTCCTCTACTTAAAGAATAAACAAGTTGAGAAAGAAATTAAGGAAATGACACTCTTCACTATAGCCACAAATAATATAAAATACCTTGGTGTGACTCTAACCAAGCAAGTAAAATATCTGTATGACAAGATTTCAAGTCTCTGAAGAAAAAAAAATCAGAGACGATCTCAGAAAATAGTAAGATCTCCCATGTTCATTGACAGGATTAATATAGTAAAAATGTCCATCTTGCTGAAAACAATCTACAGATTCAATGCAATCCTAATCAAAATTCCAACTCAATTCTTCATAGGATGAGAAAGAGGAATTTGCAAATTCATTTGGAAAAGCAAAAAACCCAGGATAGCAAAAACTATTCTCAATAATAAAAGTACTTCTGGGGAAATCACCATCCCTGACTACAAGTTGGTAAATCTGTACTAATAGTAAATCTACTGGCACGTAGATCAATGGAATAGAATTGAAGACCCAGAAATAAACCCACACACCTATGGTTGCTTGATCTTTGACAAAGGATCTAAAACCATTCAGTGGATAAAGACAGCATTTTCAATAAATGGTGCTGGTTCTACTGGAGGTCAGCATGTAGAAGAATGCAAATTGACCCATCTTATCTTCTTGTTCAAAGCTGTATCTAAGTGGATCAAAGACCTCCATATAAAACCAGATACAACAAAGTAATAGCAGAGAAAGTGGGGAAGAGCCATGAACACATAGGCACAGGGGAAATTTTCCTGAACAGAACACCAATGGCTTATGCTGTAAGATGAACAATAGACAAATAGGACCTCATAAAATTGCAAATGCTTCTGTAAGGCAAAGGACACTGTCAATAGGACAAAACAGCAACCAACAGATTTGGAAAAAGTCTATTCCAATCCTACACCTGATCAAGGGCTAATATCTAATGTATATACAAAAACTCAAAAAGTTAGACTCCAGAGAATCAAATAACCCTATAAACAAATGTGGTACAGAGCTAAACAAAGAATTCACAGCTGAGAAATATTGAATGGCTGAGAAGTAACTAAAGGAGTTCTCAACATCCTTAGTCATCAGGGAAATGCAAATCAAAACAACCCTGATATACCACCGCACACCAGTCAGAATGACTGAAATCAAAACTCAGGTTACAACAGATGCCGGTGAGGATGTGGAGAAAGGAACACTCCTCCATTGTTGGTGGGATTGCAAGCTGGTACAACCACTCTAGAAATCAATCTGGCGGTTTCTCAGAAAATTGGACATTGCACTACCTGAGGACCCAGCTATACCACTCCTGGGCATATTCCCAAATGATACTCCAACATATAACAAGGATACATGCTCTACTATTTCATAGCAGCCTTATTTATAATAGCTAGAGCCTGGAAAGAAGCCAGATGCCCTTCAACAGAGGAATGGATACAGAAAATGTGGTACATCTACACAATGGAGTACTACTCAGCCATTAAAACCAATGACTACATGAAATTCATAGGCAAATGGATGGAACTAGAAAATATTTAGATGGTTTTCTAGGCAAAATTCTGAGCTGTATGAATTAGATGAAGACACGCCTCTGAGGAGGCACTAAAGGAGAATACAAGATAGCAAAGAACTTGGCCATGTAGAACATAATAAACCCATCTATGTCCTGGTTCTGAATGGAATAGAAAATTGTTGATTTGATATGGGAGCACTTAGTATACACAAACTAAGAAAGACTTCTTTCTGGTCACAAATTACAGTTCCCAGACAAAATTAAAATTTCCAGTATACAAAAAGAAATGAATTGTTTAAGAAATTTTGCTTCTCTTAAAATCCTGGCTTTTATTTTTTTCTTTTGGAGACAGAGTGCCTTGCACCTAACAAAATTACCCTCTTTGTTTTGATTCTAGAAGCATCCTGTGTGAAGTCTGTCTTGGGTTTAGGTGATCAGTGGATCACCTACTGTTTATTGTGCAAAAGGAGGCATTCAGGTTTGGCGGGAGGAGCAACACAGAGTATATGGAAACTAGAGAAGAGCTTCCAGTCAGATACAGGCAACACTACTCAGAGAAAAAGGTGAAGCGCAAAATGTATTTTTCAGCTTAGAGACATGGCTCAATGAGGAACATGCTTGCTGTTTGTTCGAGACCACATGAGTTCAGTCCCCAGAATCCATGGGTAGCTGAACTGATAGCATGCATCTGAAATACCACTACCACTGTCTGTGGAGATATGGGAGGTGAAGACAGTAATCTCTGGAAGACTGAATGCATGCTAACATATTTAGTAGAGGACAACCAAGAGACCTTGTGTTCAAAAAAAATGGGAGATGAAAACTTGCACTGAGGTTGTCCTCTGAACTGCACACATAGTGCATGAAGCTTCACACATGGTCTCATACAACATAGACACATACACACTCATACACATACCCCATTCCTGTCCACTCAAACATTTAAAAAAGAAAATATCTTCAATTCATGTTAAGCAATTATTAACTCCTAAGGGTTATAGAAAAGAATGTATTCTCTAACCTTATTTCTTTACCCAAATAATTCTCAATCTCTCTCTCTCTCTCTCTCTCTCTCTCTCTCTCTCTCTCTCTCTCTCTCTCTCTGTCTCTCTCTCTCTCTCTCTCTCTCTCTCTCTCTCTCTCTCTCTCTCTGTGTGTGTGTGTGTGTTCATGTGTGTGTAGACATACATATATCTCTAGGAATTATTTGAAAAGCATAAGATAATTATTTTAATGTTCAGAATAAAATAGGACTATGGAATCAGACACACTGATTTTATTATAAATAAGGGATATTTTGTCTGAGAACTTTATTATACAACAGCAATAGACATAGGACTTCTTATTTCTATACAAAAGCAAGGAAGTGTGGTATGCTTCCTGTGGTATTACTGTCAAGTACTTGAACTCAGTCTCTGAGTTCAAGCCCACCATCGTTTACAAGTGAGTTCCAGACCTTGTCCAGATTCCTCCTTCCTAGATATTTCTTTATAAACATGTTTTATGATAAGCAGTATAGCCAATCTTAGAATGGAAAAATGCAAATAATGACTGAACAATAGACTGAACTAGAAAAGAATAATTTTTAAACAGCTCTCTCTACTGTCCCAGGCTTTCTTAATCCTGATTGTATGACCTGATGATGCCACCATCATGCTGTACTTGATGTCAGCTTGTGGTTCTAGGAATGCACTTTAAAGCTGCTAAATGTATTTAATTTCTCAAGTAATATCTAATAACTTTGTTTCAAATAACCTATACTACAGTATTGATTCTCATGCTTAAATATAATATAAACATTGATTGGCAAATGGATTACATTATTATATTATTCAAGACTAAAGTTGAATAAGATGGAGGTGGAAATTCCTGGTTTCTTTGGAGACTCAGGTGTGTTGTGTGACTTTTTTCCTGGATGCTGACTGATGAGGAGATGTTTTCCTAGAACAGTCACATGGGAGGATGTCTTGCTAAAGCAGACATGTGAGCAGCCATATGATATTTTACTGGAATGAACACTTGAGAGAACACATGATGTTTAGAAAGAAGGTAAATATAACCCCACAGTCGGGATTACCGTGCCTTGTAATGCTTTTCTGGTCTTCCCTGATCTTTGCTTGCTATGACTTCTTAGAGAAAATTATGCCAAAGAACTTCTGGTGGTCTTTCCACCGCCGCTTGCCACTTCCGCTGACCTGTGCTCCTTCGGCAGAGCCTCCACGTTTCTGCTGGACAGAGCTGTTGCTACTGACTCATGTTTGGCGCCTGCTATTGGAATGAACTCCTGATAAGGAAGGTTGGAATCACTCCCGAAGAACTACTTCTAAGCAGGTCTACAAACCCACTTTATACTATTAAACATCTTTCTCCCCTACCATTGGTTGGTAAGCTAGAAGGAAGGTTGAAGCATTAAAGAACTCTAAATAAAGTGGGCTGTGAAAAATCTAAGCCTACACAGGATTGCTCCTGTTAGTTATTCATTATCATGTTCCCCAAAGTCTACCTGAAATAATCTTTCTTCACCACTAAGTATCTTGAAAACATTGCCAGCATTATTAATAAATTACCTTTGCAAAGCCTTTCAGTTCATATGTCATTTTCTATTTGAAAAGTATTTTAAAGTACATTTAATTATTTTAAATTGTGTGTGTATGTGTGTGTGGGCATGTGCATGTGTGTGTGTATGTGTGTGTGTGTTGTATGTGTGTGCGTTGGGAGTGAGGGAGATGTGTTATGGTAGCTTATGATAAGTGGGAATGGAGAAGTAGGAATTAGATATGATATTAGTTGATATATGACATATCTTTAGCTCTATATCTGTATCTCTATCTATATCTCTAGCTATACAACTCTATCTCTATAGATGTAGCCATAGATAAAGACAGACATAGACATAGGCATAGACAGACATTGCATACATATATATATATACATATATATAGATAGATATAGATATAGATATATAGATATAGGTATAGATATAGATATATTGATGTATAAATATATAGATACAGATGTATAGATGTATAGATATATAGATGTAGTATAGATATATAGATATACAGATATATAGATATATAGGTATACAGATATACAGATATATAGACATACTCTTTCTTCTACCCTCTATCCAAAGATTACTACTGTGGCCCTGGATAGTTTATTACTATGGCTCTGTTATTTCCCTAGCAGATTTTTTAATATGAACTAATTATGTTATTTTTCACACACTGCTTTACTATTGTTGATGAAGAAAGGAGATAGAAAACTGATGAGCTGTTTGGGAGCAGAAGACCTGAGAGTGAATAGGTAATACTTTCCTAAGCCATAAAGAGGAAGGGTCCTTGTTTCCGAAGCAAAAAATGCCATTACTCTGCTCTGGTTCCTTTAATCAGTTCTCCTGACTTCTGCCTGGACATTCTACTAGAGGGTTGACTGAAATTCTAGCCTAGATACTAATTCTTTCTGGTGAAAAAGTATTGAAATAGATATCTGAATTTTCATTCAGGAAGAAGATTATATCTGTGCTATAGTTTCAGCCTATCTCTTAAATGATGTTAGGGTTCCTTTCTCAGAACTATTATTATTATTAACTCTAAAGGACTCCTGGACTTAATTGGATGATGTTTAAAAGAATAGAATTATTTTATCCCTATTTATTCACAGCTAAAAACATCACACTGTTAGTTTAATAAACTATTCAGACATCTGTCTGCTCCAAAACTCTATGCATCTCAGTAAACTTCCATTCTGAATCAGTAGAGCCTTATTCTGTGTACTGAGGCCCAGTGAAGCATAACAATTCCATCCTGGAATAAAAAAAGAATATAAATTCTATTTCTTGCTGTGGGTAGAGAACTAATGCTGTAAGCTTCCCCAAAACATAATAGTTAATCCTAAAGGAACAAATGAGTTCATATCTATTTCTTGTGCCTTTGTTATGGGGTACCTGAAGGAAAAAACTCCCAAGAGGCATAAATATGATAAATGGAGTATATACTAATCACCAGTGGGACTGTCCCAAGCAGATTAGTGAGACACAGCCTTGAATTACAGTTGGTTCAAGTTTTTAATGGTAAAAACCGTAATGGTGATGTGTATAGAAAGACAGCTCTGGACACCTGAAATAAGCAGGTGTTGATTAAAGAAGCTAATGGTTAGGGTGTTAAACTTTAGCTCGGGGTTACCTTGTATAAGTGACCAGATGTTGGAAGGCCCTGATGCTCACTCAGGTCACAGTGCAAGAGGTTCATAGAGCTCTCTGAGCTCTGGGTAAAAGGAAGGACTCCCTTTCTTTGTGGGTTTCCCCTTCTTTGCCTGACCTCCATTGGAGAATGTCTGTAGCTAAGTGTAGGTGTTT
This sequence comes from Rattus rattus, assembly GCF_011064425.1. NCBI lineage: Eukaryota > Metazoa > Chordata > Mammalia > Rodentia > Muridae > Rattus > Rattus rattus. The sequence goes on from NW_022651200.1 coordinate 32,557, forward strand.
GACCTTAGTTAGAAGGTAAAGTGGAGCACGAACTGAAGAAAAGCCATGCAGAGACTGCCCCACCTGAGGATCCATCCCATATGCTGCTACCAAACCCAGTCACTATCATTGATGCCAAGAAGTGCTTGCTGACAGGAGCCAGATATGGGTGTCTCCTGAGGCTCTGCCACAGCCCTACTGATAAAGATGAGGATGGTTGCAGCTAACAATTGAACTGAACAGGGGACTCCAATGGAGGAGTTCGAGAAGGACTAAAGTAGCTGAAGGGGTTTGCAACATTATAGGATGAACAACAATATCAAGAAACCAGATCTCCACCAAACTCCCGGGGACTAAACCACCAACTAAAGAGTAAATGTGGAGTGACCCATGGCTCCCATGGCATATGTAGCAGAGGATGGCCTTGTAGATATCAGTGGGAGGAAAAGCCTTTGGTCCTGTGAAGGGTTGTTTTCCCAATGTAGGATAATGCCAGGGTGTTGAGGTAGGGCTGGGTGGGTGGAAATGGGAACATCCTCATAGAAGCAGGGGGAGAAGGGTATGGGAGGGGAGAGAGGGGATAACATTTGAAATGTAAATATATAAAATTTCCAAGAAAAAATAAAATTTAAAAAAGAAAATGAAATATACATATAAAAAGGAAGATAAACCTGCACAAATCTTTCTGCAAATTCTGCTCTTTCCTCCTCCCTGTATCATAATTAGGTGCTGTGTTATGAGCAATCGGCTCTTCCAGCCCATATGATAATTAGATGCTATGCTGTGTTATAACCAATCAGTGCTTCCTTCCTATAACCCTGAGAGCCTCTGGCCCCTTCAAGAATAAAATTATTTCTGTCTGAATCTGACTCCCATAAAGTTCTTTCTATCATACTCATGGCTATCTGAACCCTGACTGCCATTTCTGGTATCTTTGTCCTTGCAAGCTGGTGGCCAATGACCCATGAGGAAAAACAGGCCCATAAACAGAGACCAGTTTTACCCAAGATAGTTTTTGCACTCAAAATATTCTTAGGAATACTTACATGGCATGGCATAATGATGGTTCAATAGCCTACTACATCTTTTTGCTGGGCCTTTCTCCTTCTGTTTATTCTATCCTCTTCCATCATGTTAGTTTTGTCCTACCTTATTTTATTTTAGTATTATTTCTTAGAAGTCTGTTTGTTTTCTAAAGAGATGCAGAAAAGGGGTAGATGTAGATGGAAAGAGAAGCGAGGAGGAACTGGAAGGAGTGGGTGGGGACCATAAACAGTATATATTATATAAGAAAGAAATGCTTTCAATAAAGGAAAAAATAAAAACTTACTATTTATATACGATTTTCAAAGTATTATCCTGTAGTGTTTTCAAAGTATCACTTTCAACGTGAATACTGAAAAAACAAGAGGTAAACTAAATTATATTAGAACAAATATAATTTTGCTGTTTTCACTACAAAACAAAACAAAATGAACAAACAACAACAACAAAACAGAGAGTGGAACCAGCCCAAGAGAGTGAAGAGTGTTGCTGCTCGATGACAGATCTGCCAACAGCAGTCAACAAGGATGTACAGGGGTGGAGATCTGAAGAGCTCTTTGATATTTTACATGAAAACGTTGAGTGTGTAGTTTGACCAGGTAGTTCTTGGTCTTGCTTTGGTGCAGTATTTTCTCACTATGACCTTTTGGAATGGTAATCTATATCCTGTGATGTTGGACGTAGGTGATCTGCTTTTTGATTTTGATTTTATAGTGGATTATATTTAAATGATTGATAAATCTCAGAAGAGACTTTGAACTATTAACTTTTAACATCGTTGAGACTGTTATAGATTATGGGATGTTTAAAGTTGAATTAAATGTATTTTACATTATGCTTTGACTAGATATGACACACCCCTCCCACAAATTCATGCATTTTGACAAGCCTATGGGGGCCAGGGAATGAAGTGTGGTAGTTTGAATATGTTTGTCTCAGGGAGTAGCCCTATTAGGAGGTGTGGCTTTGTTGGAGCAACTGTAGCCTTGTTGGAGGAAGTGTGTCATTTTGGGGCTTGAGGGCCCTCCTGCTGGTTGTCTAGACGTCAGTCTTTTCCTTTTAGCCTTTGGAACAAGATGTAGAACTCTCAGCTCCTTCTGCACCATGCCTATTTGGATGCTGCCATGCTTACTGTCATGATGATAATGGACTGAATCTCTGAACCTATAAACCAGCCCCAATTAAATGTCCTTATAAGAGTTGTCTTGGTCATGGTGCCTCTTTCTAGCAATGGAAACCCTAGCTAAGACAAATTTGCATTCTAATTATTAAATAAACGATACCTTCAAATAAAACCTTGACCTGTATGTACTTTCTTCACCTTATCTTATTGCACAAAGACACTTAAGCACAAGCCCACTTCAGATGACATCATGTTACTTTCATCAAGATCCTAACATTAAAGTTTGAGCTGTTTTCAAGGCATTACTTTGAAGATGCCTGAAACATAGAATGACTGATTAGTCTAGAGGGTAGGGTGAAAGCTGCAGTTGGTCTTCCTGGATGTGTCACGTGACCTGTGCTCCACCTCTAAGCCTGGCTGGCCATGCTGCCTGCCATCAGCAGCTGCCATCTATTCTAAGGCAGCTGAGGTCTACTTCACTTCTTCTATTCCTTCACCAGGCATCACAACACTTCAGGTATCTTTTTGAATTAAATTAATCAAGGTGGAGTTTATCAAAATTGTGGGTCACTTAAGTCATACATAGAATGCTACCACCACTTCCTGACTAATGTGAAATTGGAGAAGAGGGCTATCTTTTGTCCTTATGCTTTTCCTGAGCAGGAGAGAGCAAACAATGCTTCCTTTTCAAATGAATCTCTGTAGCAAAAATCTATAAAGTGCTTTGTTGCAAACAATAGCAGTGTGGATTAAATTCAGTATCTTTTAAGGTAATTGGTTATTGAAGGCATCTTATGAGTCTGAGCTCTAATAATAAAAGGAGAGACTCTTTTGTCCCTGAAAGAATGTCCTTCAAGATCTGGGAAGATGACTCCACCAGTAAATAGCTTGCTGCACCAACATAGTGATCTGAGTCTGGATGCCCAGCATGCACTTAAAAATCTGAGTATACAATGTGCACTTATAGTAACATCACAGAGAAGTCTCAGAAGGATCACTGGGAGCTTCTGGCTTTCCAGTTTAACTGGAAATCAGTGAGTTTCTGGTTTGGTGAGGGAACTTGAATGAATATATAAGGTAGAAATGAGAAAAATACACAGTCAACCTCTTATCTCTAAACCCAGGTACACACACACACACACACACACACACACACACACACACACACACACACTTGCATACACATGTATATACACATATAAACATGTCTATGCATTACATAAAGAAATAAAGGAGAGAGAGAGAGAGAGAGAGAGACAGAGAGAGACAGAGAGAGAGAAAGAGAGAGAATCATTTAGCCTATCTCCTCAAAGAGCTGGTTTTGTCATGCAACAGATACATTGGCTGTGCTGATGCCACACAGCCACTGGAATTGGTATCCTAGAAGACTAACTGAGAAAAGTTCCATAGCTGGAAGCCAGGAGCTATGGAGATTAACTTCATATATATATGAAGTTTATATATATATATATATATATATATAATAGTTATATATACAGTTATATATATATATATAGTTACACACACACACACACACACACACACACACACACACACACTTACTTATGTATTTGTCCATTGAGAGAGCTGCAGGAAAGTTTCTGGATTGTGGGTCATTACATAAAATATTACCTGTAAATGGCTTCTACTTATCAATCCAAATTATGCAGATGCTTAGCTTTCATTCCAAATGGTGGCTGAGTGTCTCTTCATGCAGAGATTTGCAATTGATGATAGCCCTCAGATCCCAATGAAGAGAGTGATACATTAATATTTCAGGCCATCATCAGAAGTAATGAGCAAATTTAACAGGTGGCAGAGAGCAGAGCAATGACCCTTGCCCCGTGGAATGTACAGGTGGAGAGAAAAGAGGAAGTGTTCTGCACCAGACAAATTGATATTGGAGAGGGTTCTGATGAAGGGCTGAAGTACCCTGATGCTATTGGCACATCTACACACTATTCAATCTTTATTCTCAGAGTGATGAACTGACACTTGTGATACAGAAGGCCATGGAGCGAAGGTTGTCAGGGCAAAGGGCACAGGCTTTCAGGATGACATAAGCAGGCTACATTACTCTGTGTATTTAGGTTGTGGACAGAGCACAAAGCTTTCAATTGTTAGCTGTGCTTAAGACTATACTGCAAAGCAAAATAAAGGCAACGAGATGCTTTCAATCAAAGAGCATAGATTTTGTTGAAATAATAATTTTATTTTAAAAAAAAAAACAAACCTGTGATTTCTCTTGTTGAATCTACCAAAATTCTTTAAAATATTCAAAGCGGATGTTTTCATATTATCATTAGGAATTCTTTATTCTCATGCAAACTATCTCAGGAAAGGCAGCTTATCATTATTTTAAAGGTGAACACACATACTTTTTACTTAGTTCCAAACTGGATCTATATGATTTTTTCCTATGTATATCACTGTAACTTTAAGAGAAGGTATAGTGCCACTTTGATTATCTGATCCTGAAGTCCTCTTCATAAACAGCACCTGTGCTGTGCTTCACAGCTTTTCAAGACAAACCCATCACCATACATATCTGCTCCAATCACCAGTTGCATCCACTTGGCAAGTACAGGTCCTGGCTTTTTTTTTTGGAGGCTACCATATTTGTTTTACACGTAACAAGATGACCTTGCTCTTAAGAGTGGTTTCATGCCTCATGGTTTCATACAAATATCAGTTTAAATTTTTTGAGAGCATTTTGGGGAAGGTAACAGAAATATCATGTTGTTCTGCACCCACTACCTGCAGAATGGACCATGATCCCAGGACTCAATGCAGGCCACTTAGTCATCTAGTGGGTACTTTTGTCAAATAGACCATTTGCTGCCATCCTGCTTGTATCAAAATGAAGATTATACAGTGACCACATTGATCATTGTTTGGCTGCGGATGTCTGCATCTGTATGAGTCAGATGCTGGGTGGAGCCTCTTGGGAGAGAACATGGTCCTGTCTGCAAGCCTGCAAGCCTAACAAGTTATCATTAATAGTGTTAGGGTTGATGCTTGCCATGAGATGGGTCTCAAGTTGGGTCCCATCTTTTCCTGGTGTAAGTGCTGTACCCTCTCAAACTCTAAGAAGATGAGAAACTCCAACAAGGTAAGACACTTGAGAGGCTAAATACATATGGCTTTTTATTTTAAGGAATTATGATTATTTTTATCACTGTGTCTAATTAGTAAACTAAATTTAATTCAAAGTACATATAAATAAGAAGAAATAGCATGTCTTCTATGGGGCATGTTTCAAGTCATAACTTTAGTTTTTTTACTTTATGACAGGTCTTTGGGGGAGTTTTTACTTACAGAGTTTTGGTTTAGGATTGCGTGCTCAGAGTGGGACCGGGTCAGATGTTCAGGAACGTCTAAACACAGTCCAGTGTTATTAACAACAAAAGGAATCCATTGGGGAGTCTTATAACATGCCCCACAGATAAGGAGTGAGTAATATATTTGTTGGACATACTGAAGAAAATGAACTGACCCATTCTTTTAAAATAAATTAATTGCTACACATGTGGGTTTTTTCTCCTTGTTGTTTTTACTTTCATTTTTATCTATCTATTATGTGTTTGTGTGCTGTGTTTCTTACTTAAAAATGGCTCTTCCTTAGACAAAGTGGCACTATTTTAATCTATATGGATTTTTTAAATATGTTTGTATACCTGATTATACATATTCTGAATACAATCTCAGTTCTAAAATGAAAATTAAAAGACAACACACAATTCTTTCCCTACTCTCTTATAACAAAGGGAAACCTGGGAAAACCTACATATCTCTTAGATCATCCCTTCTTGTCTCTCTTTCAGAAAACATGCTGTTTGCTTTCCAGATCCATTTTCATTCCTCGGAGGTAGACAGTTTTCTTCCCTTGTATTTCCCGAGACTCTCCTACCTGAAAGTTACCATCATATTCCTATCTTACAGAATGCATGTTTTGAAGTCATGGTGCATGTGGACACCTTTGTTTTCCAGGCAAGTCTGCTAAGAACAAAGCAACACTTGTTTACTTTTAAACTTTTATTTGAAATTCTTTTCATTCAATAATTTGGATCATATTCTTTCTCCTCCAGCAACTCATATCACATCCTTTCCACCTCCCTACCTAACCAACTCCATGTTCTTTCTCTTTCTTTCTCCAAAAAAAAAAAAAAAGAAAGGAAAAGAAAAAGAACAACTAAGAAGTCAAATATCAAGGCAGACAAGATAAAAGCAAAAGCAAACAAAGACAAAAAATTACAAAAGGAAAGCAAAAGTGAGCAAAATTGTTGCTTTGAAACCTAATTTTAATGATTTCATTTTCCTCTCTATGTGCATATGATGGTTTGAGTGGATTTTAAAAGACACACACACACACACACACACACACACACACATCTACACATGGAGCCAAGTTCCCAATTGAGCTCAGAGTTTTAAGAAGCCAACCACATTGAAAATTGTAGGGGAAAGCAGCTTACACTGACTTCAGACACCTGGAGATTGCATAAAGAGACAACGGACTTTGTAGTTTCAAAATCAGCTTGTTTAGTGAAAACACCTAACATCCCATTCTGCTTTTAATGAAATTCCTCTCCACTTGTATTTCTTTATTTACACACACCCAGGTTGAAATGTGTAGTCTGAACTCTATGGAAACTCTAGTCACAGTGTAGCTGGACCTCACAGGTTAAATTAAGCTTGCTCTAGTGGTCCAGATTATTTTTGTAAACAATCCATCTTTCTTCCTACAAATTTAATTTCTCCCAGGTTTTCCAGACTCATGTGTTTGAACATGTGGTCCTCTGCTCCTGTTGCCTTTTGGGGAGTTTATGAAACCCTTGGAAGGTTGAACCCTGCTAGAGAAAGTTCATCATTGAGGTTGGGCTTTGATAGGTTATAGTCCCACTCCGTGTCCCTTTTTCTTTCTCTCCTTCCCATAGGTGGATAAAATGTGGTCTGTATTCTTCCTTGTTGCCTCTCTGACTTCATATTCATGTTACCATACCTTCTCCATGATTACAGACTCCGTGTCTATCTGGAATCATACATCAAAATAAACCCTTCTTTCTTGCTTAAGTAGATTTGTCACAACCCCTGAAATATGAAGAATACATTGCTTATCTTCAGATTTTTATAACAATAAGAAACTAAGCTAGGTGCTTGGGCATCATGAATGTTACTGCTAGTTTTCTATGCTGTCACTTGTGGAAAAAGCACTTTCTGTGTATTTTCTTTGGTAGACTCTAATAACAATGCTAGCTATATTGACCTCATTTTAGGCGAAAAATACAACGAGAACAAAAAAGTTCATTTAAGTATGAATATTTTCACTCTGAATTGTTAATTGTTTTAAAAAGAATTCTAATCTTAACCAGAACACATGCTTATTTACAGCATATTCATTTACAACTACCATGATAACAACACGGTCCCACAAATTTTTAACACTCAATACTTCCTCATACACTGTTCTTTTTTTCAAGTTCCTTTTGTCTGTCAATATTGATTTTTTAACATAATTGGGTTTGGTTGCTATTATCCAGTATGAGAATAAGTTATGTCATAGGCAAGTCTTATAATAATGCTTTCTAGCATTATATGTCCAACTATCAATACATTGTTTTATGCTAACTTCAATGGTCTTTGGAATTATGTAAGAAAAAAATAGTCTTTATTTCATTAATTAATTCATTTATTCACTTTATATCTGACCATAAAACAGTCTTAATTAGAATATTACTGTCCCTTAAAATTTAGTCTTAACATTCCTACAAGTTCTTTAAATTATATCTTGTTCTTATATGTATTTTTTTCTTCTTAAATCCTTGACTTACATAGACTTTGCAAGATTTGTTTCCCTAATTATTCCATGGACGATTATTATTTCCTAGGATAAATTATTTAGAAGCAAGAGACCTAATGTGTTCTAGAAACAAGCATTGTGCATGAACTCAAGAGTTCAGAGCAATTTGTCAAAGTTCAGCAGAAAATATCTCAACTCGACATTAGACCTTCACAAAAGGGGTCTGGTAAACTCACTGTTCTCATTAGCTCTGTGGGTCAGAGAGTAATTTGAGAGAGCACAAACAGCTGACTCACACACATTTCACTTTGCCTTCTTTATACTAAATTAGTGAGTAGTGTTTGTTACTATTTTCTAAGCTCTATGCTTCTATTGGACCATTAATGATAACAACAACAACAAAAAAAAACCCTCCAAAACTAATGTTTCAAGAAACATTTAACCCAGAAAACTGCCATGATGCCTGTTACAAGGGAAACTGAATTCTCAAGTAAGTTTTTCTCATAAAAATTTTGTTGTCCTCATTTTCCAACTTGCCTGAGGTAGGTTCTCTTTTGATGGTCACTGCTACCTGGCTTGAGAGCATCTTTGGCTGCTACTCTCTCTGCATCCATCTCCCTATAGTAGTACTGGGATTACAGATGAGTGATACCACATCAGTTCTTATGTGGGTTTGGGGCTTTTATAGCACATAATTCCAAAGTCCTTCGACAATCCTTCCCAAAACTGTCTTTCACAACCATATCTCATGCCTTGGTAATATCAGATATTAATCTGTTTCAGTTTGGTTTCTATTGCTCTGATAAAACACCGTGACTAAGAGCAACTTGGTGAGGAAAGAATTCATTTCACTTTACACTTTCACAACATTGTTCATCATTGAGGGAAGTCAGAGAAGAAACTCAGTGCAGGAACTTGAAGGCAGGAATTTCTTTTTTTAATTTTCTTTCCATATGTGCTTAGAAATCTAGGTTCTTTTTATCTATTATGAATAACTAGGTTTTGTTTCTAAGTATTTTTAGAGAGATTTCATATGCTTTATATCTAATCACTCCCTCGAAATAGCCAAGTAGTCGAAAATCAAGGGGAAAAGCACAAGTTCATAGTAAAAACATAGTAACACTCCTGTGCTGTATCATCTCTTTGTAGACACCAGTGCATCAAGTCTCAGGGGACACTTAACTATAAGTTACATTCATTTTGAAAGGTGAAAAATCGATGACCACATTATAAGTAACTTTTACAGCTGTGTCAAAAATTATTCTTTGTCTGTAAACGTGCAGTCTGTATATATCACTGTATTGCTAAAACGAACAAAACATGATTTAAATTTGCCATTGAATTTTGTTTTTAACTTCTCTCTTATATTTTCATAATTATTTTTCAGAAAAAGGGGTTACCTATACTAATCTCTATATTGTTAGTGATGAATTGTTTAGACTCTCAATGTTAAATTCTAGCTACTGTAATATATAATACAATCTATTCATTTAATGTTTTGATGTATAAATAGTAAGTTGCAGCTCTTTACAATGGCCTCCTATTTCAGTGAGTGACAACAGAAACATAATTTCAGCTCAAAAGTCATTCTCTCAAGAATTTTAACTTTCTGCTATACTCCTTAAAATATGGTCATCAAAAATCAACTAAGAAGTTCTGGAGTAATGTTGTTATTAGTATGTAACCTAACTCTGAAATCTCTGCCCTGACCAAATGAGCTTTCATAGTCTGAGTTTGTAAATAACTAAGGTTAATCGTTAAAGCTCCTGATTGAAAAATGGGATTGGAAAAGGAGACGTGACATGAAGGGGGAGAGTGAAGAAGTAAACATAACTGCACAGAAACTCTACTGAACTGGTAGAAACACAAAATGAGAGGAACAGTGCCTGCTGGTGCCCTTGACAAATTGGCAGATCTGACAGAATCCACCCATCTCCTCATAATGACTGTGCTACCCTCTGGCTGAAGTGTGCCTAGCACAGTCCAGGAAAAATGAAGGGATGCAGTTTCTGGAAAGAATATGTGATTCTTGCGGAAATCACCTCAATCTGAATAGAGATGCTAAGGCTTAAACAAGAATGAGATGCTAGAAGAGGGATGATAGTTTGGCAAGAAGCTATTCCTGTAAGAAGATAAATGAGAAGCAAATGACATAAGGGAAAGACATCACTGAGCTAATGGAGGACACTCGAACACTAACAATGAAGACTGTGTTCCAAGGTAACTCCATTGTTCCAGAGCTGCAGAATGAAGCAAATAATCACACTTTTATATTAACTATTTCAAAATTCACTGCTTATACCTGAATTTTTAATCCCAACTGTTCTCCAGGGAATTGTTCCATATGGGATTGATTCCCTAGGCATTGTTTTCCATCACAAAAAAGCAGCTCACTCATCAGCTGCCTAGAGTGACTCTCCCATTCTTTCTTTCCCTCTCCTCATGTTTATCTCATCAGCAGACTTTATTCACTGCTATCATAAGACTTAGGGTGCTACTTCCAATGCAATCAATGCTTTTAAGTCTCCTAAATCATAACTGCAAATCAGAAAAGAGGGGGGAACACCGAAATTCAAGTAAATAAAATAATACAACTAGGGAAAATAGAAAACTCTAGTGAATGACATAACACTAGAAATAACAGACTGATAACAGAAGGAACAAATCGTTGTTACCAGTCAGCATAAACATAAGGCAGGTGTGGTCTGTGAGATGCTGAGGTCCTGGGAGACCCTGGTCTAATAGATGGTGGGAACCTGGCAGACACTGGTCTGTAGAAGAATGGATTCTGGCCAGTCAAAGTGCTGTCCTTGGTGCTGGCAGCCTTGACAGTGTGAGAAGAATCCTGAAGGGTTATCTGACTTTAAAAATGTCAGAATGTCCTTAGGAGAGGATAGGGAGGCAAAGTTTAGAACAGAGGCTGAAGGAAAGCCCATTCAGAGCCTATCGTACATGTGGCCTATACATGTACAGCCACCAAACTAGATAAGATGAATGAAACAAAGAAGTGCAGGCTGACAGGAACCGGATGTAGATCTCTCCTGAGAGACTCAGACAGAATATGGCAAATACATAGGCGAATGCCAGCAGCAAACCACTGAACTGAGAACGGGACCCCCGTTGAAGGAATCAGAGAAAGGGCTGAAGGAGCTGAAGAGGCTTGAAGCCCCATATGAACAACAATGCCAACCAACCAGAGCTTCCAGGGACTAAGCCACTACCCAAAGACTATATATGGACTGACCCCGGGCTCCAACTTCATAGGTAGCATTGAATAGCCTAGTAAGAGCACCAGTGGAAGGGGAAGCCCTTGGTCCTGCCAAGGCTGGATCCCCAGTGAATGGGATTCTGGTGCGGAGGGCAGTAATGGGGGGAGGATTGGGAGGGGAACACCCATATAGAATGCGAGGGGGAGGGGCTGGGAGGATGTTGGCATGGAAACCAGGAAAGGGAATAACATTTGAAATGTAAATAAGAAATACCCAATTTAATAAAGATGGAAAAAGAAAAAAAATGTCAGTAGAACATAGACTATCTGTAAGTTTGAAAGAGTTTTTACTAAGCAAGAAGAAGAATGTTGTCATGAAGGATGTGAAAGAGGATAGTGAGAATCAAGCAGAAAGTTAAGTCCTTCTCACAATCGCTACCAAGCACAGGGACTAAGGTTTCTATGCCAAAAAGCAACACAGGAAAAATGATAGTAAAACAGGGAAATAGCAAACAATAGAAAAGGAGAAAGTTGAAGGTAGAAAAAGAACAAAAAATGGTGAAGAGAAAAGAATACCAAGAAGAAAAGGGAAACTGGGAGAGGCAAAGCTGCCTCAAGAGAGGAAGCATTCAGAAGCATGTGAGGGTCTACAAATGGAGACGTACAGTGACAGGCCTAGCAGAAACAACTTGGGGAGACTAAGAAACTTGGAATTTTAATGAGAGCTATATTATTTTATAGTCTTTCATTTCAGCCTTATTGTTTTAAAGCAAAGATATTGTTACCACTGAGAGCTTAACAATAGTGATTCCAGAGGTAACTTCTAGAGGAAATAAGAAACAGATAAGAACCAGCAATAAGTGTTAAAGTGATTGGCTGAACGTCTGTGTTAGAACCTAAAAAAGGTTAGTGGGGAATTTGTAAGAAGTGCTATGTAAGAGTGTTTGCCTAGCACACAGACCTCAGGTACTATCTCCCAAATATTCTCTCTCTCTCTCTCTCTCTCTCTCTCTCTCTCTCTCTCTCTCTCTCTCTCTCTCTCTGTCTCTCTCTCTGTCTCTCTCTGTCTCTCTCTGTCTCTCTCTCTCTCTCTCTCTCTCTCTCTCTGTGTGTGTGTGTGTGTCCTCCCCCTCCTTTCTTCCCTCTGCTCCGCCTTTTACCTTTTGCTCTTCCTCTCATTGTCCTCTCTCCCTCTCCCTTTTCTTCCCTCTATTTTTCCTGCCACTATCTCATATCTCATACAATAGCTGCAGTTTGACAATTGTGGTTTGAATATACTTGGCACTGTGAATGGCACTATTAAGAGATGTGGCCTTGTTGGAGGAAGTGTGTCACTATGGTCATAGGGTTTTGGACCCTCTCCCAGCTGCTTTGGAGATAGTCTCTCCTGATTGCCTTTGGGTCAAGATGCAGAACTCTATGCTCCTTTTCCAGCACCATGTCTGTCTGCCTGGTGCCATGATTCCTGCTGTCCATGATAATGGACTAAACCTTTGAAACTGTAAGCCAGTCCCAATGAAATGTTTGCCTTTATCAAAGTTACTTTGGCCATGGTATCTCTCTACAAAGGAAACCCAACCTAAGATAACTGTGAAATAAATGTCCATAAACTCATGAATTGGAGCACTTGGTTTCCAATTGGTAACACTATTAAGAATATTTTCGAGCCTATAGGAGGTGGAGTTTTGTGGGAGAAAATGGTACACTGGAGACCTGCCTTAAGGCTCTACTTGCTGCTTCTTTCTGTTTCCTAGAGTATGGGTACAGTGTGACAAGATGCCTCTTTCTCATATACTACCATACATTTCCCGCCTTCTGCTATATTTCCATGATTGATAGAACCCCTCTACACCTGTAAGACAAAAGCGAAGTCTTTCTCCTTTAAGTTGATTTTTTTTTATTCAGAAGAAATAGACACTTACACTAACAAGGAGTTTTAGACATTGGTTCACCAGCTTTCTAATGCAAACATTAGTTTCAGCAGAGAGCAGAATGATGTGAAATGTAGCATTAGACAATGATCATTGACAAACACATCCAAAAGTTGTTTGAGGGGTGGTTTATTACAGAACGTTCTTACTAGTTTGAAGAATTTATGTGAGCGCTTAGTAAATCACTCAGTTTGGTTGTTGAAGCCAGAGTATGCTCATGAGAAGTTTTAATGTATGACTTTTTTTAAGCACATAGCCATCTTTTTGTGAGGAAGAGATATGAGAGAATGCTGTGCAATATTGTGAATAGAAACATTAGCATTGAGTGACAGACATAATCTTTCCCCCTTTTCATCTAATAACATGAACATGTGCGGATGTGCTGATTGTTCACACTGGTACGGTTCACTGTGAAATTTCCACACAGGAATGTACTTTTTGCTGCCTTGCAATGGTACCAAAAACCAGTGGATCAGGTCATGGGCTGACAAACCTACTCCAATGAGCCAAGGTCAGTCTTTTTTTCACTTTGTTTTTCTCATCTGTTTTGTCACAGTGCCAAAAATCAACATATAATAAAAAAATAACAAAAATAAAAACAAGAAAGCCTCATGCCAGAGGATAAAAAGAAAATAAAAAAAATGACAGAAAAATTAAATTGCTTTAGTCATGGTGTCTGTTCACAGCAGTAAACTCCTAACTAAGACACTGGACCTTGTTTGAGCATTTGAAACCCAGGAAGGGACATACTTCAACAAGGGCACAACTTCCCCAACAGGGACACACCTCCTAATAGTGCCTGTTCCTATGAACATATAGGGGCCATTATCATTCTTGCTACACCCCATACTGTCTTTGATGCCACTTACTATTCCCTATATTCCATAGTATTCCATAAACTATGTTACTATATATGTCTATGTGGACTATGGAAACACCTCATAAGAACAGCACCTTGAATAAATCTTGGTGTTCTAAATTTAATGTAGAGTACTCCAAATGCCCCTATATTATTGAAAAGGGGAATTCAGTCATTTTGTGTCTCTCTGCCTCTGTTCCTATTTCTGTCTCTCTGTCTCTCTGACCCTCTCTCCGTCTGTCTCTGTCTCTGTCTCTGTCTCTGTCTCTGTCTCTGTCTCTCTCTCTCTATCTCTCTCTCTCTCTCTCTCTCTCTCTCTCTCTCTCTCTCTCTCTCTGTGTGTGTGTGTGTGTGTATGTTTGGTAAAAAGACCAATTAGGCAAAAAAATATTTAGTAAATAATTGAAATACCTGTTTGCAGATGACACGATAGAAAACTTTGGAATTCTAAGAGCATCATCCATTAAACTAGCAATTAAATGCTAATAACATAATAATGAAAAACAATGAAACAATTCAGTAAGGGCTATAAAATTAACACACAAAAAAATCAATAACTTCCTTTATAAGGCAATAACCAGCCAGAGAACAAAACAGAGAAAATCTCATTTGCAAGAGCAAGAAAATCAAACACTAAAAAATTAAAAGCAATAACCAAAAGCTTTATGAGAAGAAACTTAAGTGTTTCTGAAAGTTATAGAAGTGCTTTCAGATGTGAGATGTCATCAGCTCTTGAACAGTATTGCCCAAAGCCATAGCCTGTCAACTCTCTTGGGAGAAAATATAAAACCAGGTAATCTGAGTAAAAGGAATTAGGAAGCTCTCAGATATAGTCTGAAATGTAAGCTAAGATTGAAATCTGCACAACAAAAACCAAGTCCTCAGGTGAAGTCAGAAAAAGGTTAAAAAGAAAAAGGACATCAGAGGACAGGTGTGCTTTCAGACTTTCAGGCTTACTTTAATGTGACTTCTTCATTATAACTATATAGTGCTGACATGAAAAATAGAGAAATAGAACAGAACGCTCAGAAGTAAATCTGAAACAGATGGAAAATTAAGAAACAATCAGGATAGCATCTGAAATCAGTGAAGCAAAATAGACCTAAGTGCAAAGTAAAAGGGGGATAGAAGAAAATACACATATCTATGGGAGGAGACTAACCAAAAGATGTAATCCAGAAATTAATGAGTTTAAACACTAATTAGCGACGGAGGGCAGATAATTAGAAAGATACAATGAGTAAGAAAGAAATGGCACTTAACAGGTATTGGTCTATGTGGGACATGCACTGCACACAGAAAACATCCCCTTTTGTAAGCATGTATTAAGTATACACAGTTATGCTTCATTATGGCACACTTATAAAACATATTAAGATCCTATTAACCACAATACAACTCTTATTCTCTTTCCTTTGTCCAGTCCACATCCTAATTACCTCTTCTGCTTTCACGGGCATTCTCTCCCCCTAAATTCCATATTACAGAAGTGATACTTCTATTTGTAAAATGCCTTTACTCACATGTGATCTTCAGTTCCACTGACTTCCTTGCAAACAGTACAGTTTTCTTCTTTGTGGGTGATACAAATTCCATTGTGTAAATACATTGCACTTTGATTTATGCCACTAATGATTATTTTGTATAGCCTGTTTGACAATTTATATAAGGATGGACAACTGCACATTTTCACTAAAACACCAATATTTTTAATTGAATTTCTTAATTTCGTGAATGCTTGGGGGGCAATGTTATTACAGGAATAGGCAATGTATGTAGAACACAAATCTTAGGTTCTAAATAGAACTTGTCATGTATAGAAAGCCAATCATCATGGCAGAAGAGTTGACTACATATTATATTTTGTATGTATTTTCAGTAATAAGATGAGAGTAAACATGGACAATAAGATAAATAGCAATAGTAGTGTAGTCCATAGAACTGAGCAATTGTTCTTGAGTTCATTTTCTTACAAATAATTAAGTGTAGAAGCTGTTACTAATGAGACAATTCTAATTAAAGAACAGAGATATTACAGTTGTGTTATATTAATATTTTTGAGAGAGAACAGAGTAATGACTTTTTCAGGCAAGAAAGATAAACACACTTTGAACTTCCCATTCACAGATTTGTATAATCTCACTGTATCTCTTCAGGAGATATGTACTGATAGAGAAGAGAGAAATAATAACCACATTAATGAAGGAAGCAGACAAATCCTCTCCTGGCTATTTTCTTATGAAATCTGAATTGTAAGTTCCCATCATTGTTGCCGGGATCTCTGGTTTGATGTTTTTAACTTGACATGCTTCCCACACACACACACACACACACACACACACACACACACACACACAGAACACAGAGAGAGACACATACACACAGACACACACAGACATATACAGACACACACACATACACACACACAGACATACACACACAGACATACACACACACACACACACACACACAGACATACACACACACACACACACACACACACACAGACACACAAACACAGACACAAACACACACACAGACACACACACAAACACAGACACACAAACACAGACACACACACACACACACCATATGTTTATTTAACATCTCCAGCATCCTGAGGGCCTCTGGGTTGCTGGGGTGTGCATGCTCCATCATGCACTCCTGTATTGTGCAGAGATCAGCAGGTTCTGTCTTCTTCCAGGGGATTTCTCTGCATTTGCTACTGTCTGAAGTCCTACCACAGGTGTAGCTCAAAAAAACACATCAGGTGACTTGGCAGTAATCTTCACCTCATGTCAACTCCATGCATCCTTAGAATTCCAGAATGTGTTTCCCAGGGAGGGCCACCAATGCAGCACTTAGCAAACTTCCTCAATGCAGTGTTAGTAAGTAATGAACAGAGGGACCTCACCTGTGTCTCAACCAGAATGGTACATTTCCAGATTCCTTCTTTTTCTGAATGCTCTCCTGAGAGGCTCTGCATGAGTCTGACCAATACAGATATGGATGCAGGCAGCCAAACATCAGACTGAGAGCTGGCACCCTAATGGAGAAGTTAGGTCAATGACTGAAGGAGCTAAAAGGGTTTGCAACCCCATAGGAATAACAATTATATTAACCAACCCCACCCACAATGCTTCCAAGGACTAATCACTAACCAAAGAGTACACAAGAGGGAACCCATGGCTCCAGCTGGTTGTATAGTAGAGCATGGCCTTATCTGGCATTAATGAGGGGGAACCCCTTGGTCCTGTGGAGGCTGGACCAAGAATAGGGGAATTCTAGGGCAGTGAGGTGGTTGGTGGGGAGCACCCTCATAGAAGTAAAGGGAAGCTGATGGAAAATGGGGGTTGCAGAGGGGTAACATTTGAAATGTAAATAAATAAAATAACCAATGAAAAAGAAAGAAATAAAACAAGAGCATATTTTCCACTAGGAATGGGTACATTCCTTCTCCTAAGAAGGCCTCTGGTTGATTCTTGAGTTTATGGATAGGATTTTGCCAGATATACCATGATATGTGTGTGTGTGTGTGTGTGTGTGTGTGTGTGTGTATATATATATATATATATATATATATATATATATATATATAAAAATGCTAGACTTTACTTTTACAAACTAGGTAAGAAAACATATTAGCAATATCATATATACCAATAAATATGATAAAAGTATTACGAAAACAACATGTAAAGTGGTCTCTTATGAGCTGGTGGGCGCTGCATCATCCTTCCTTCTGTGTGTTTCAGGTGAGAAGGAGAGAAGTCAATGATGCAGCATTGTGATTTTGCTTGAGGCTGCAGTTGACATTCTAATGAAATACAATTGTGTGCTTCAGGTAATGATGGACCACGGAGCCTGTGGATGTGCAGGGCAGAGAGATGATTGACTCTCTAAGAGGACATGAGAGAGTGGCAGAAAGTAAATCATGCTACTCAGAACAGCGTGAAATTTTAATGCATGAATTATCTATTTCTTGAAATTTCTATTTAATATTGTTAGTTTATGGTAGATTGTGATCACTGAAGTTCCCGTTAAAGAAGATATGGGTGAAGGATCTACCATAGTGGCTGCTCCTTATCTCTTCCATTTCTGCTTTCTTTTCTTTTCTTTTCTTTTTTTACTGTTGGTATTTCTCCATAGCAATTTCAATTACTCCACATTAACTTTTTAGTTAATATTTTCATAATAAACACTCCATCAGATTATTATCTATTTTTGATTACTAATATGACCTTGACTGATGTAACATCCTTAACAAGCAATAACATATATATGACTAAGTGGCACAGTGTGGCTCATAAGTAATCTTACAGCATGGTCTCCCAACTCCTTAATGCTTGCCAAAAATGATCAACTTGAACTTCCTTATTAAGAAAAGATCCATCCCTTCAGACACAGCAGTAGTTGATCAGTGGGGTAGATGTTGGGATGGGCCAATTCAAAGTCCTGGATATGGGCTTGAAAGGAAACTGAGCTTGCCAACTTTCATACTCTCACACCTTCCAGCCCAGCTTACCAGCTACAAACAGGTCTAGCTCTGTTCTGTTGCCCAGGCCAGATGCAGGGCTCCCTCTCCTGATTGCTGCAGCAGGTGAACCTCATAGCCAGTCCTCTTGCTCTCATGACCCTCAAGAGCAGGGCTCACTCTCCTGAGTGCTGCAGCTGGTGAACCTCATGGCCAGTTCTCTTGCTCTCATGACCCTCAAGAGCAGGGCTCACTCTCCTGAGTCCTCCTCTTGCTCTCATGACTCTCAAGAGCAGGGCCCACTCTCCTGAGTGCTGCAGCAGGTGTGGTTCAAGGTCACTTCTCCTGCTCTCATGACCCCAAGGCCAATTCTTTAGCCTGCTATAGGTGTTGAGGGTAAAAGGGAGGGTACAGATCCAAAATTATGGAATCTCCATGACACAGGTCTACAACAGGATATCCAAGCGAGGTCCCAGTGAGGTTCCAGTATTGATAAAATAGCAGAAGCCACAGGGCCTTGTACCAGATCAAGGGATCATTGCAGTAAACATTTGCAAGCAAAGAGGTGAGGACAAAAGACACATGGTGACACACCACAGCTTCCACAACAAGATTTTTTTTTCTATGCTGATGAAGAGGTTGTCAGGGTGTGAGAAGAGAGGGAGGTAAATGAAATTAAGGTGCATCATGTGCAATTCACAAAGAAGCAATAAAAGTTTAAAAAGACCAAGTAACATACAAACGCAGAGCTATTGGAACAATCAATACCTGATTCTCAACAGAAACTTTAAAAGCCAGGAGGGACAGCACAGGTATTCTACAGACTTTCAGTGACTTCAGATGTCAGCCAAGAGTACTTTACCAAGCAAAAATTTCAGTCACAATAGAGGAACAAACAAGACATTCCCTGATAAACCAAATTAAAGCAATATATGTCTACAAATCCAGCCTTACAGAAGGTACTAGAAGAAAAACTTCTGTCTAAAGAGGTTAGCTACATCTAGGAAAATCAAAGGAGGACACACACACACACACACACACACACACACACACACACACACACACACACACACACACGAAAAGATCCAAAATAAGATTCTTAGAAAACCTGAGTATGGAAAAAGATAACAATTGTACAAAAGATTAACTGTGCCTTATAAATCTGTAAACATATTTGTCACAAGGTGCAGTACTTATCCTTGTACACAATGCCCTGTAAAGGCAGGCATTTTATCTCTGACCTCACCTCATGACATTCGTCCCTTCTGCAGTATGTCATAGTTGCCTGGGCTTGTTTAAATTTATATCTTCTCTGGTGTCCTTCGCTCTATCCTTGAACTATATAATTTGCTTAATGGGTAGCACAGTCACTCACGGTGAGCCACGCCTGTAGAAGGAAAGGTCCAACAAAGTCCTCTGTCCTTGTTCTAGTCTCTGTAGACTTTCTACTCCGGGCACTTTCTTCATCGACATAAAGTATTTTCTAAAGTTGATTTGTTGGTGTTCATGGTCATATCTGGCAAAATCAAGTGATGTCTTAGCAAATAAGGCGCATACTTGTCTCTCTCTGGAGAACATCTAACTTAAATAGCTTATGCTGCATCTTGGATTTTGTGATGTGTTCTTTATTTTTTCTCTTATATCACAGATGCCTTCCTCTCATCAGTAGATTTGTTGCTTCGCGTCCATTACATCAATGTTTCCTACAAAATTTTCTTATAGCTGAATGAAAGGTAACTAGAGAAAGTAACTGTGCAACTATAACACATGCCTTAAATGAGCACATCATACACTGCAACACGCTCAACCCCATTAAAATGCACTCTGGTGGCTTAAGAGGTAGCTTAAATTAAAAGTAGTGGTTGCTTTTGCAGGGGACCTAGGTTTGGTTCCCACAGTGTAGATCACGATTATCTGTAACTTTATTTCTAGGAGATTTGAGGCCTATCTCTGGACTTGGAAGGCAACATACTCACATACTGTGCCCACACGCATTCAGGCAAAACGTTCATACGCATAGAAACCAACAGATAAATCTTTAAAACTCCTTTCATTGAAGCACATGTATTAAACACTTAAAACCCAGCATACTTACATAATAAAAAATATTTTTTATTTTGTACTCGTTTCCTGACTCATGACAAACATGATAATTTTTCTTAAGAGCTAAATAATATTCCATTATACAAGTATAACACATTTCATTATCTATTCATCAGTTCATGGGTGCCTGAGCTGTTCACAATAGCTGGTTATTATGAATAGAGTCACAGTGAACATTGATAAACAAGTGTGTCTGTAGTAAAATGTAAAGAACTTTGGATATATGCCAAAAAGTAATCTCTCACTTTTCTCAAGCTATGAAAAGACATCATGACCAAGGCAACTTATAAAAGAAAGCGTTTAATTGGTGGTTACTTAGTTTCAGAGGTTGAGTTCATGACTATTAGGTCAGGAAGCAAGGGTGCAGCATGCAGGCAGGCACGGCGAGAGCAGAACAGTATTTGAAGGCTTCTTTAAGCTTATATCTTACCTGCAAACCCACTTCCTCAAAATCTAGTTCCAATGACAGACCTCCTCCACTGAGGCTACACCCCCTCATTGTTCCACCAAACATTCAAATATACGAGTCTGAGGGTCATTCTTATTCAAATCCAGAGTGTTATTGTTGGATCTCAGGATTAGATGTGACCACCTTTCTGAACAGTAATCACGTTGCCTGCCCAAATTTGCACTCCTACCACCAATGAATGAGTGTTTTTCTTCTACAACATTCTCACCAGCAGGAACAGTCATTTGTTTTATTGATCTTGCCCATTTAGACTAACAAATAACATGAAATCTCAATGAGGTTTGATTTTCATTTTCCTGATGGCAAAGGATGTTGAATGTTTTATTTTTTCTTATCTATTTGTGTTTCAAGGTTGAGAATTTTTTGCCTAGTTCTGTACATTTAAATATTTTAAAATTTATTTACTTATTTATATCTCAAATGCTGTCTCCTCCTGTTTCTCCCCCTCACAGAGTCCCTTCTCTATCCCACCTCCCCTTCTGCTTTGAGAGGATGGGGCCCCCAGAGGATTCCTTGATCCCAGTGTATCAAGTCTCTGCAGATTAGGTGCATCCTCCTCCAGTGAGGCCAGACAAGGCAGTCCTGGTATCCTAGTCAGGCTACAGCTATAAGGAGAACCGCTTTCCAGTTATTCCATAATTCACATGGAGATGAGAGTCATGCCTGCTACACATGTGCAGGGGTGGGGTGGGGTGGGGTGGGGTGTGGTGGGGGATAGTGCTAAATGACTAGTGACAGCCAGTGTGTGTGTGTGTGTGTGTGTGTGTGTGTGTGTGTGTGTGTGTGTGTTTTGTTTTTGTTGGTAGACTGTCTCAAGAGCTTCCAGTGGTTAGGGTAGTTGACTCTGTTGGTCTTCCTGTGGTTTTCCATCCCTTCCAAGGCCTTCAATCCTTCCTCTAACTCTTCCATAAGAATCCCTGTCCTCTCTCAAGTGTTTGGCTGTAGGTAAGGAAATCTGTTTCAGTCAGCTGCTGGGTAGAATCTTCAGGGACATTTTTGCTGGACTTGACTGTGAGCATAACAGAGTATCATTAGTAGTATCAGGATTGGTGCTTACCCATGGATGGATTTAAATTGACCAGTTATTGGTTGGCCATTTCTTTAGTCTCTGTTTCATCTTTGTCCCTGCATTTCTTTTAGACAGGACAAATGTTGGATGGAAAATTTTGTAAGTTGGTTGGTGTCCTAATCCCCTCCATTGGGGATCCTGGAGGGATCGGCCTGGCTACAGGTGGCAGGTGGTGGCCTCTATGGTTTGTTTGTTTGTTTTATAGTGACTTATCTTTTTCTTGATGCTCAGTTCATTTTAGTTTTTTATATATTCGAGAAACTAACTTGTCTATCAGATGGATACTTAAGAGATTTTTTCCAACTCTGTAGGCTTCTACTTTATCCAATTTCTGGTGGCCTTCGATGTATAGACTCTTCATGATTGTTAGGCTGGAATGACTGCTCATCCCCCATGACCCTGCACAAGCTAGAAAGGCCCATTTGCCCTCCTTACATCAATTCCTCCCTCCCAGAAAAAACTCCCAGCTTGCTTGGAGAAAACGTCTTGGT
Source organism: Rattus rattus (assembly GCF_011064425.1). Classification (NCBI taxonomy): domain Eukaryota; kingdom Metazoa; phylum Chordata; class Mammalia; order Rodentia; family Muridae; genus Rattus; species Rattus rattus. Next base: position 55,107 of record NW_022651200.1, read on the forward strand.
AACACATCACAGAGTTTCTGGCAACCTGCCCAAGAGTGCTTGCCCAGAGACTCAGTTTTTGACCAGCTCCTAACTGACACATTATCCATAAAATTCCTTTACTTAACCCTGTATGTGTGATATCACTGTCCTCCACCTGTGAGATTGGTGAACCTACCTGAGAGCTGCCTCACAATAAATCTGATTTTATCTGCTTTTAATTGGGTCAAATTTGGCCTGTCTATGCATCATTGAGGAAGAGAAGCCTATTTGTGAGATCCCACGTATACATTATAGGTCATAGTGCCTATGCTATTGTTGTGCAGGAGAGCAACTCTTTTCCTGGGCCAATGAGTTCAAGTTTATCGCCCATTCTTTCTTTTGTAGATTCAGAATAACTGACCTTTTGTTGCCGTTCTTGATTCATTTGGAGTTGAGTCTATATATATTTCATTCTTCTAAGGCAGCCACCAAATGTGACTACTGCTATCAATTTTTCAATTTGATTGTCCGTATCTATGCCAGTACCATGGTGTTCTTATTACTCTAGTTTTGTATCACAGTTCAAAATCTGGAATGGTGATAACTCTGCTGTTCTTCATCACTCAGAACTGTTTGTAGCTTTTCCTAAGGCTGCACTGTCTCAACATGAACTTGAGGAATATTTTGCCAATTTCTGTGAAGAATTTTGTTGAAAATTTTATGGGCATTGCAGTGAATCTGTAGATTGTTTTGCTAAGATGGTTGTTTTCTCAGTATTACTCATACTGATCCATGATCATGGAATATCTTTCCATCTGAAATTCTTATAGACTTTTTGTTTGTTTGGACGTTTTCTCTCTTATTGATGTTTGGTTATTTTCTTGGGTTTCATTTTTGTAGTGGGGTGTTTCTTGCTTTTATTTCATTGTTTCATGTTTTGTTGTTGTTGAGAGAGAGAGAGAGAGAAAGACAGAGAGAGACAGAGACAGAGACAGAGACAGACAGAGACATAGATAGACACAGACGGGGGCAGTGCATAAGGGTCACTAAAGAGATGAGGAGCATCCTGTGAGAATAAGGTGAGTAAAAAACATATTCAAATATAATGAATGAAAAATTAATTAAAAAATATCCCTTAATTTTATAATCATCCCAAGACAGTCTGTTTATAATCCTATACATTATTTAAAGTAACAATTAGAGAGATGATATGTAATACTTCATTATTTTCCTGTTAAGAGAAGTTTTCTTACCTAGGTTGCTGTATGACTGCATTTTACACTGAGGTTCTGACATGTTTATTACTTTGGTGTACATTTATGTACAGTTGATCGATAGAGAAATAATACCTCCAAGGGAAAAATTACATAGCAAGATTATGAGCCACATACCTGTTCACATGGCATTTGATAAGGTTTAACTCCAATGGCAACACTCAGCATATGGAAAAGACCATTTCATTTGGAGCCCAGGATGTATTAAATACGGGCTTCGTAGACAGAAAGCACTATATTATACACAATATGTAAGAAATTGAAGGAATCTACAGGAAAAATATCACCAGCTTGTATGACAGAAAATGCTGAAAGATAAAGTATATGATCAAAAAAAAGTTCTCAGGCAGACTGAAACAAGATTGGAAGGAGACCGGTAGATATGCTTTTGTTGATGTTGTTTGGTTGGTTTTGGGGTCTGGTTTGTTTGTTTTAATTTCCAGGGCTTTCAAATAGCACATATAATGTATTCTCCAAATTTCAGATTAGCAAGCTACATTCCTGGGGAATGGCAGTCTTTTCAGTCATGTGACCTCAATGGTTTAGGAAAAATTATACTTCAGAACATGCTCCATCACTGTTTTAAGCTGATATTGCAGAACTGGCTGTCTAGGAATGGTATATCTTTATCAGATAATCTTTTGTCTTCATAACCAATATATTCTGTGGTCTCCTAACACAGAAAGTTATAGCCAGCAACTTGAGATTTCTATGACTATTAAGAGCCATTTTCTGAATGTATAACTTGGATATTGTGATTATAGTTCAAGATGAACATTCTGAAATTGTTCACTGTAGATTACTGATCTGTTCTTAGTAGATGTGTGACATAATGATCATGCGTAGCCACTCAGGTCCTGATCTTTCTTCTAAAAAGATAAAAAATGAAAAACAAAACCATAGAGATAGGTTGAGAAGATTTCTTCTTCTTGTTAAGATCATCCAATTTTTTGAGAAATGTTGATAATAAGTTCTTTTGTATTTCCTATTCTAATTCTAATTGAATGGAAGGAATACAGACTAAATTGTTCAAGTGAGATTTGATTATTACCCTGAATACATTCCCTGTCATACTTCATATCTAATTAGTTGTCAAGATCTATTAATTTCACCCTTGTGATGGAGACTACTGGATCTTCATGAAAATTGATTATTCTAGATTCTGAACACCTGGCTAGACTCCATTCCCAAATTGATGTTATATTTAGAATGGTCCTATGAATGAGCTCTACTGAGGATAATGTGGATAGAAGTTTTGTTCTATGTTCCTTTCATGCTGAACTCACAATGAGTTGAAGATTTCATTTACCTCAGGTTTTTTTTTTCATGTCCTTTAGGTTTTGACTAAGTTTCAAGAATAACATTAGTCATGTGATTTGAAGACAACAGAGCTTGCCTGACTCTACAAACCACCAAGAGCCCCACAATGTCCAATACAACATACTTCAGACTTGTCTCCATGCTTTTTAGATTTTTTTCAAATATGCAATAAGTTGATTCATATTTTCATTGGACTATCAAGTATTGGAGTCAACATTGCTATAATTATTTGATTACTTAGAAATTTTATAAAAATTCTCTAGTACTTACAAGTTTTTGAGAAATGTTGATATGTTCTTTTGTATTTCCTATTCTAATTCTAATTAAATGAAAAGAATACAGATTGAATATGGATTTCTGTTTGATTGTGTAACTTATAGACTTCTTTACATTGCTCTTAAATTTTCTACTTTTAAAACATTTTTAATGTTTAATTATATGTGTATGTGCAAGAGGCAGGCTCTGTGCATGTAGAAGTGCACATGCCTGCAGAGTTCAGAAATGGATGTCAGATTAATTTTGATGTGTGATGTTTTTATTAAACTTAATAAAAATATTAAAAGTCTAGGAAGAGAATTCTTAAACCCACTGCTCACACAGATTTACAAGAAAGTTTTCAGACACTAAGAAGACACTGAAACTATGGCCCAAGAAAACCTGGTATTGTTATAGCTGTTTGCAAATTCACATACCAAGGAAAGGCCTAGAAGACCAGGAAACAGGTGATAGGCCAGGCTGCCTGCTGACATATATAAACCAGAAGTGAAGCTGAAGAAACCCCAGGAAGTAGGAGGTTCCAGGAATGTGGAGGCCAGATGTAGAAAGCTTCAGGCATTAAGTAGAGATAGCTTAAGAAATATAATTCATGCAGGGTGAGCCAGAGAAAAGAAGATGGAGCTTCCAATGCCTTTGTATCACAATAACAAATACCTCAGGTGCAAGGTATGGATGTACATGATTTAATGTTCCCTCTTTCATTCTACACACACACACACACACACACACACACACACACGTCTATAATTTTTCAGGAATTCACAGATCAAAGATTGCCTTGGTTCTTAAAAGAAGCATTGAACTTGAACTATTGAATGCTACTGGAACTTTTAAGACCTCAAGTACCCTTAAGAGATGGACTAATGGCTTTTATATTGAGAAGTGGGTATGAATTTCTGCAGACAAAGAATGAAATGTTGTAATGTAAAGATTTATGCTTAGATGTCAAGCTGACAGTGGTAGACTTGTGCTGGTTAACTTTGATTGTTAATTCAGTTAGGTTGAGGTTTGCAAACTATACATCAGGGAATATCTAAGAGAGGATTTCTAGAGAAGATTAAGTAGAGTTTGAAGATCTGGCCAGAGTACAGGTCATTTTATCCTATAGGATGCAGTTTCAAATGGAAAAGAATGGATAGAGGGTGTAGAAGAAAGTGCCAGGAAACTCAATGCAGTCATCCCTCTACCTTCTGGAGAGCATAAGGTGAACTGTTCAGTTCTTCTATGTCTATTCTACCTGACTGGATGAAAATTTCAGAAAATAATTGCCCAATTAAAAGAAGCCTCTTTTTTAATTTTATTTTATTGGATATTTTATGTATTTACATTTCAAATGTTGTCCCCTTCCCCACTGCCATCCCCCTTCCCCTTTCACCTGCTTCTATGAAGATGCTCCCACGTCCATCTTTCCACTCCCTGGTTTTCACTGATTATTTGTCACAGACACAATAAAGGCTGACCCATGAAGGCTTCCCTACAGACTATGACACCGAGTGAAAATAATAGCAGCTACTTTTCATCACTCTTACTTTACTAGAGTGAATAGACTGGAGATATGCTGGGTTTTTTGTTTAACTTTTTATGTCACTCCAAAACTCACATTTTGAATAGGTATTTCAATATTTTATACAATATGTTGATCATATTGATCTCCTATATCTTTATCACCTCCCTGCTCAACCTGCTCAATTTTGCTCTCTTTTTGTTATTTTAGATAAAAACAAGTTAAGTCCAGTTTGGCTGCGTTACCTTTTTAGACTCCCCTGGAATGTCGTTGTCTCAACTGGGAATATATTCTTAAAGAAAACTGAGTTCCTGTTTCCTAGCAGTTATCAATTGCCAAAAACTGATTGGCTGTGGCTAGTACAGCTGGTGCTCTATACTCGAATTTTGTTGGGCTTGACCTGGCACAGATCTTGTACATGCCATCCAAGCCACTGTGAGTTGAAACATGCATCTTCCCCCATAAATCAGGAATATCCTGGTTATATGTAGCTATTGGCCACCTCTGACTCTTACGCTTTTTCTATTTTACCTTCAGGAATGACTCCTTAATAGCCGTTGTAGGAGGAGTTGTGACATTGATGTGATGCTTAGGACTGAGCTCTCCAAAGTCAATAACTCCCTGCTCCTTGGCTATTTGTGGGTCTCTGTATTAGTCGTCATCTACAACAAATAGAATCTTTTTGTTGAAGGTTGCAAAATGCATACTTTATTGAAAGAAACACTTAGAGTCACCAAGGAATTCTCAGTGGAGGGATTGCTCAGATCATACTGTTCTGTGAACATATATCCATGGGGGATTGTTCTCATCAATGATGGATGTTTGGGAGTCCAGCTCTCTAGGCTGCACAATACCTAGGCTGGTAGTCCTGGGCATTTAAGAAGGCAGGCTAATTATGAGCCAGTAGTCAGCCAGTAAGCAGCACTCTTCTATGTTTTCAATTCCTGCTTGACTTACCCCCCTGAAGCCCTCAGATAGATTGTGACCTGAAAGTGCAAGCCAAATAAACATCTCATCCCCTAAGTTGTTTTGGGCCATGGTATATATCATAGGAACATGAAGAAAACTAGAATATTTATAAAGTTGAAATATTAAACACCGAGACCTATATAGTAAGCATATTAATCAGACAAACTAAATGATCAGCAATTTGGAAAGTCAAAATGTGATGTAGTATGATCATGATCATGGTTTTACTCAGCCTATAAATAAAATCAATATAAGACCAAAGTTAAAACATTTATTATACATTTAATATTTATATGACATTGTATTAACTTTGACATCAGCAAGTGAGTTTATAGGAAGATGTATTTTAAAAGTTAGGCAGCCTTTCAAAATTTGGATACTATGGCATAATTATTGTATAGATAAGTAATGTCATATTTTATTGTATTTTACAGAAGTAAATTTTTTCTGTGTTAGAATTTTAAGAGAAATAACAGGTGATGCATATAGCTTATCTTGATGTAATATTTGCTATAGAATAGATGTGCCTTACACAAAATGCTCTGAGCTAAATGAACTTCAAAAAATTCAGATTTGCAATAGCATATATAGATATGGATAATATAAATTATATAGATGACATAGATATAGAATAGATATAGATTAGATGGAGATAGAGATAAAGATAGATAACTAGATATAGATGGAGATATAGATGTAGATATCTATATCCATATGTATATTATAAGATAGCTTATTGATGGCTCTTGAGTCTAAAGATGAAATTTGGGTATGTCTCATATATATTTTGGTATATTTTGAATATATCATATATATTCACCATCAATTGATAGAATTAAGAATTACAATGAAAATGAAGCTCTGAGCATACCTGTGAAGAAATTTCTCACATAGGTTAATTGATGAGAAAGATTCACCCTAATTGTGAGTGCACAAGTCAAAGAGTTGGGATCCTGGATTGCATAGGAAGGAGAAAGCAAGCTGACCATTAGCATTCATGTCTCTCTGATTCCTGACAGAGGATACCATATAACCAGCAGCCTTCTCTTCCTATGGTCATGACTTCCTAAACATGCTGCACTGTTTCTTTGAACTATGAACACAAACAAACCCTACATGATGTTACTTTTATCAGATATTTACTCTGAGAAATATAATATTACTGTACATACCTTGCTTACTTTTCTTGATGGTGATTTTATACATTTTAACAATATTCTGCATAAAGCAGTGATTGCATAGCACATCTGAATGGATTGCTGAATCTCCTCTGTTGGAGACAAAGAATAAAGGATGCCTCTGCTCCATGGCTTCTATGTTAGGTCGTGAGTCCTGCCTTGTTTGAGTTCTTTCCTTTTCTTCTTACAGCAATGAGTAGTGACCTGTGCTGTGAGCTGAAACAAATCCTTTCCTACTTAAGATGCTTATGTCTGTGGTGTTTTATACAGCAATAGAATCCCTAAGAAGACTACATCTTAGATATGATATTGTCAACCATCCTAGGGTAGAACATATATAGAACTATTAGTAGAGTAAGGTTGTGACAACTTTGTAAGCCAAAAGGAATATATCTGTATCTTTTTTATATAATAGACCTCTCATTATAAGCTATTATGTGCCCCCCAAAGTGTTTTAAAAATACCATTCATATATTACCCACGTTGTGAAAGGAATTTGGGAATAAGGCTGACCAAATAACTACACATCTATCCACAAGAGAAGCAGCTGACAATGCAGCAAAATAAAGCAGAAAAATTAGTGGCTGTGTCTAGCCAGGCTTGTTATCAGCCATGAGTAACAGTCAAACACTAAGCTCTGGTAGGGAGTGTAGTATGAAAATTCAGAAATACGTAATGCTGATTGTTTAGCATCCCTGAAGAGCAGCAGTGGCCTGTATCATAATGAGAATAAAAGATGGTGAGATTTGCTTCTGTGTAGGAGACTCCACTAAACACTACTCTAGCCATGGGGCAGAGATTGGGGTACAGCAAACTGTCAGTGCTCCTCCATAGCTCTAATGCTAGTGACTGGAGCATGCCAGGAGCACTCTGTCACATCGTGACAAGTGAGGCAACAGTACTAGCAGAAGTTCCTTCGCTTACTTTACGTCTCCAAATCTCTTTGGAGTGCTCTGAATGGGCTGAGCCTAATTTACTTTGGCATTCTGGTTCTGGATGTCTGAAGAGTAGGTTTTGCTTTGTTTGTTGTTTAGATTTTATACCTTTTGCATTTTAGAAAGTTGGGTACAGGGGGCAGAAGGTTGGAATGGCTGATGGTTGACATTCCACCTCAACTCCTGCAAGTTGTTTATGATTACCAAGCAGTGAGTAGCAAGCAGAAGTACTACTCTATTGACAAAATGCTGCTGACCATTCTCCCAGGACTGTACTGAAAGCATCAGCATTCATTACAAAACTTGTTTACTTGCACCATCAGATCACAATTGATATGCGAGGTCAGCATAATCTAACAATTTTACCCTAAAACAAACAAAAAGATTCAAAAATCAAGCCTTGAACCTGAACTTCCTGATCTCCCAAATAAAACTTCAGTTTAAACTTATCTATCACAATTTCTGACTAAAAGGTTCCCTTAAAATGGAATCATATGTCTAAATGTCAGGGAACTTGTTTATAATTGATGGAATTATGTGTCTTTTTGGTGCGTTTATAGACTGCAAGATAGTATTAAATCTAAACAGCACAAATTTTCTGACTTGTGATAGTTTGGCTTGCAGCAGATTCCCAGCTAGTCTGGCATTTGCTAAATAGGTGGCTGAGTCTCATTGAGGCCGATCTCTCTTGTGTTGGTTGAACACATGGTAACTACTATCAAAAATTGAGATACAAAAGCATGTGAGCATGTTGGTTAGATAGCCTGGCTAAACTGGTGAACTATTTCTCAAAAATGATAAGGTGAGTCACCTCTAGATTTTTTTTCTAGTAGAATTCTTGGGATAATTTTTGTGTAAATCATTAGCAATTATGGATAATTTGAATTCATTTTCTATTTCTATTTATACCCCTTAAATTTCTTTTTTTTAAAAATTGATCCAGATAGAGCACTATATTTCAATTGAGTAGGGATAACGAATAACCCTGTAACATTCTAGATTTACTGGGATTGCTTCAAATTTTCTCCACTTAGAATGACATTGACTGTGAATATTTTTGTCATATAGAGCCTTTATTATGTTGAAGTATGGTCCCTCCAGTCATATTCTTTCTAGAACTTTTGTCATGAAGGCCTATTGGGTTTTGTCAGGAGCATTTTCTGCATCAATTAAGAAGATCATGCGATCTTCGTATTTACACCCATTTATATGATTTATTACATTGGATGACTTATATAAGTTGAGTCATGCTTGCCATCTCAAGCATAAAGCCAACTTGACTACAGTAGGTTACCTATTTGTTATTTGCCTGAATTTGCCTTTCAGGTTTTGTTTGTTTTGAGATTGTTTTTGTATCTATGTGCATCAGGGATATTGGCCTATACTTTGAGAATTTTTAATTTTTGCTTTGGTTATTTTTTTAGCTTTGATTGTATCGTTTTAATTTTAAAATTTTACTCCTCATTCTTAGATGCAACTCCTCAGTAGTTTTGATATTACAGTAATAGTTTGCTAGAGTTTAATGGAAGAAAGAACATACCTGAAATTCATTTTCCAATGAAGAACAAAGCAACATTATTTATTTTACTTAATATGTAGCTATTGATAAATCCATCACAATTGTTTCTCAATACTGTTTTAAAATTACATGATTCATGTAAAGTTATAAAGATCAAATGACTATCAGACTTATACAGATTATTCATAGCATTTACTGTGCTCAACACCTCAACTTAAGAAATAAGGAAAACATCTACTCCATATTATGCAAATCCTTCTTATAGGGAGGTGTGGTAATTATGTTGTTATATGGTATGTCATTGTTGATACGTTACCTTTTTGTCATCTGGTATCCTACCTTGAGAATTCTAGGCTGTTTCCTACTTTTCAGTCTTTGGTTTCTAACTAGGGATTAATGTTTCTTAGATGTAAAATATAAGCTACTTCTGTTGCAAATAACCATATACTCCTCTGGATATTACTTATATATGATATATAATTCAAGGAGCACAGCCAGAATACAATACTGCAGCAGCATTACAGAGCATCGTACTTCTAATTTTATTTCCTACCTTTGTCCCTGAGAATTATAGCAGAGTAACAATTACAAGTTGAGAGAAAAAATTGCTTCAGTCCTTGAGCATTAATTGATTTGGACATTATTAATTAATCAGTTCTATGAATTGCATTAATAGAATGGAAATTAAAATCACACCAAATGCTAAAACTCAATGCAGTTGCCTCTACAATGAAGGAATGCTTAAATGCTATCGAAGCCTGGAGGCATGGATTCCTGTTTGCAGAATGTACTGTGAAAGCATGAAGACCAAAGTTTGGATCCCCAATATCCACATACATACTTAGTTGGAGTGATAAGCACCTGAAATTACAGCCTTTGAAGAAGGGGACAGGATGATCCTGAAACAAGATAAATAGCGCAACTAGCCACATTGAGTAGCTCTGGGTTTGACTGAGATACCTTGTTTCAAAAACAGTGAGGTAAAGAGTGGTTGAGATTCTATACATCTTTCTCTAAGCTATAAATACACACACACACACACACACACACACACACACACACACACACACACCACTTGTACATTCACCTGTTCATATATTTATACTGTCATGCATGCAAACACTGAAGCATACATACATACTGTACTGGCTGGTTTTGTGTGTCAACTTGACACAAGGTAGAGTCATCACAGAGAAAGGAGCCTCCCTTGAAGAAATGCCTCCATGAGATCCAGCTGTAAGACATTTTCTCAGTGACCAGGGTGGGAGGACCCAGCCCCTTGTGAGTGGTGCCATCCCTGGGCTGGTAGTCTTGGGTTCTGTATGAAAGCAAGCTGAGCAAGCCAGCGGAAGCAATCCAGTAAGCAGCCCACCCCTCCCCACCATGTTGCTTAATCAGCTCCTGCTTCCTGACCTGCTTGAGTTCCAGTCCCAACTTCCTTTGGTGTCAAACAGCAATATGGAAGTGTAAGTTGAATAAACCCTTTCCTCCCCATTGGTTTCTTGATCATGATATTTTGTACAGGAATAGAAACCCTGACTAAAAAACATATCAATAACAAACACAAAAAAAATGGAAGAAAATAAAGGTCCAGAGTCAAGGGCAACAGGATCAGAGTGAAAGTGTTATGGGAACTTGACAATGTAATGAGATACTTTAACATTTGACATAGAGGATTTTATAGAGGTGTTATAGATTTATCTTTACCCATTTGAGATAGTCCCAAATTTGCCGATCGTTGATCGCATTTACGTATGCCATGCCAATTTCAAGAATAATTTCTTCATTTTGATGCTCTGTTGTTTACTAAGCAAAACAATATGATTGGAGAGTTATTAGTTCTTAGTCTTCACAGGAAATAACTGCATGAGTATCGCAAGAGCTGCGTTTTTATTTGTCAGCTTATTTTTAATCTGGACAGCACAGTGGGCTTTCTGCTGCCTCTGCGTTAACACTTTGGGGATTCCAGATGTATATCTCATGCGTTTCATGTCTGTGCTAGGGATTTGATCTGAAGGCCTGATGATTGTGTAGCAAATGCTTTAGCTACTGAGCTTTCAAACTAGTCTTCAAAGATTCGTCTTATATACTATCACGATCACCATCTATTAATTGATTTGAATGTGATATTTATGAGCTTTTATTTTTTATTTTTTATCGGATGTTTATATTTACATTTCAAATGTTATTCCCTTTCCCCATTTCCCGGATATAAACTTCCTATCCCATCCTCCTCCCCTTCTTCTATAAGGGTGTTCCCCTCTCCATCCTTCCTCCGCTCCCCACATTCCCCTACACTGGGCGGGGTCCAACCTTGGCAGGACCAAGGCCTTCTCCTTCCTTTGGTGCCCAACAAGGCCATCCTCTGCTACATATGCAGTTGGAGCCATGGGTCCGTCCATGTACTATAGTCTTTGGGTAGTGATTTAGTCCCTGGGAGCTCTGGTTGGTTGGCATCGTTGTTCTTATGGGGTTTTTAAGCCCCTTCAGCTCTTTCAATGTTTTCTCTAGTTCCTCCAATGGGGATCCCGTTCTCAGTTCAATGGTTTGCTGCAAGCATTCGCCTCAAATACAGAGGCGATATTTATGAGTTTGAACAAGTTGATTCTGTAATTGATACCTAGAGGAACTTAATTGCAAAAACTCTAAGATGATAGTTCACTCTTTGGCTATCTATAGAATCTGAAAAAAAGGTAAAAATATTGGACAGGAAAGTCCCCTGAGAAATGCTTCATTTTCAAAAAACTTTGAAACTATATTTATCCACATGTCAGATACTAATGACAATGAGATATTCATATATACAGGAAGAGATTCCTTATCATTTTCATACCAGAAATTCTGTGTGACTTCTAAGTTTCAATGCAAAATAAAGGGATTTCCAAATAGTTAACCTGGAAATGAACTACATAAAATTCAATGACTTTATAGAAATATTTAAATAATTATCAACTATCTGGAGTAGATAATTTGAATTGCTTCAGCTTTATATTATCGTAGAAGTAAAATAGGCAATGACACAATGATTAAATAGTATTCAGGAACAATACTCTGCATTCTCTAAAATGTCCAACTTAAATTGCTCTCACTTTTAAAAATAGAATTTCCTACTTTCCATATTATGTAAAGATTTTAGTTTCCTCTCTTAGATATAAAGAAACTTGTTATTGTGTAGGCTAATTTTCTTTATTTTCATGAGTACTGCTTATTGTTTTCTTCTTAGAATCAATAATAAACAAGTATTATAAAAATGCAAAGAATTGATGAATTTTCTGTGTTTGAGAAGCTTGTGAAAACTGTGATGCACAGAAGCCTCTTACTTACATCCCTCTTTCTGGAACTGGCTGATATTGTTTAAATTCTTGGCACCTTAAAGAAAAAATATTTCGTTCAGTACATTAACAATTGCCTCTTAGCATAGATGCATTTATACCTTTATTTCCAGCTGTATAGTCATTAATGTCATGGATAGCCATGCAACCATTTCTAGAAAACAGCATAATATATCAAAGCAGATTGCATATTCTTATACTTGTGATTTTAATATTTATTACAACATATGCATTTATTGTATTCATTAACCATTTGTTCTCTATTTAACTCTTTCCTGTTCCCTACTCTTTTATTTCAGGGATGTTAGTAGTCAGCATTACAATTTAGCATTCATTCTGTTGACTACAAACTACTGGGTAGTTGTATGAAATATATCAATGACTTTGGTAGGTGATGAGTAAAGCTGAAAAGTTAAAATGATCCTGAAGTGAATATGGAAACTCATATCCCTTTCTGGTTTTCCTTTTAATTAGACAGTTTAACTTGTACAAAATATAGGCGACTTCTATGGTGAATGCATGAATTTTGTGGACACTATGTGAGACAGGTTACCATAAAGGACATGATGAGGTTAGGTGGACAGGAGACAGGGAGAGGGGCCATTGCTGGTAGTGCATGTTGTCACTCAGATCAATTCTCATCCTTCCCTGTTTTGCTTCTTTTCATTAAAAATTAAATCAACGGGTCTGGGAGCCAGAAAATAGAGAATCGTTTCACAACTGACTTCTAGGTGGCTTCTGCTTATGGGGGAGTCTAAGGAGAATACAAAAGGTATGAAGATAATAATGATGTCTCTTGGTGCTTCTAGGATCACTATGTGGCAGTGGCAGTCATGTCCAATGTGGATTTCTGGGTCAATTTCAAACAGCTGTGGCAACAGTCCTAGCAACAGCACAAGTACAGTATCCATGGCCTCTGGTTCTGACTGAGGCAATTGTGAACACACTTTTGTGTTTTTTGTGTAGACTGCAGGCAAAATTATGCCCCCTGCCCCAGGGAACTACAAAAGAACAGAGAACAGTCGACTTGAACTTAAACCTGTAACTCTGCAATGTTGGTTCAAAATTCTCCTATTTTAGAAAAGAAAGCTTGTGTGAAAAAGAACATACCATAAAGCTAATACACATATTACATGAATGTAGGTATCAATTAAAACTTAATCACTATTGGAACCTAATTGAGAATAGAATTCAGAAGAATGCTTCAAAAGAAGATTGCAGTTTGTGAGGAAATCTACACCTTCATAACAGAACCATATAATATGCCATTGTTCAGAAAGAAAAATAAACACATCAGGAAATAATTTTTCATATGAACAAAATTCTAGTGGTGATTTGTCAGAAAAAAGTAGTATATATCAAATCCAACACCAGCTCAGCCTTCTTTGTGTGTGTGTGTGTGTGTGTGTGTGTGTGTGTGTGTGTGTGTGCTGTTATAAGGACAGAGCCTGAATGGTTTTACTTAACTTAATGGTTTATTTTAACTCTTACACCTTTATATTGACCTAAAAGTTTTGTAGGAACACCAGGTCCATAGTGATGAAATATCAGTACTCTGAGAATTGTTATTGAGCTAATGTGAAAATAGAATCCTGGAAAACTTAGGGAGGTCATGTACAATGGAGAAATGTAATTTTTTTATATATGACATTGGATGATTTTACAAATTCGCTTTTCTCTATAGAGATCCTTCAGTAATCTTGTAAAATCTTTTGAGAATTTCAAATATGAGTACTGAGTTTATATTTTTTGGACTCTTCCTTCTCCACTATATTATAAATATTTATATAGCTAAATAATATTCATATACATTTCTATATACAATATATATGATTTATAGATATATGCATATATCTATATAGATAAATCTCATATATACGTATATACATATATACACATATATACCATATATCCATATATATATATATATATCATATATCCATATATATACATACACACACACACACACACACACACACACACACTAACTAGGGCACTCATACTTGAGAGAACTAATTCTCCCTCTCTCAGTAGTCATTATTTATTTATAGCACCCTTCATCTAGCTATATGGTCTTTAAAGATTTTTCCATTTATTTTGCAATTCAATTGGTGTTATTCTTTGTACAGGTCTTGTTTGTGTACAGGACAAACACATTATTTATATATCATCAGTTCAGCTTCCAGTAAATTTAGAAGACTTGGTGTCACAAAAGATTTCCATATCCTTTGGTTCTTACAATCTTTCTTCCTCTACTTCCTCAGTGTTTCCTGAGCCTCAGATGTGAAGATTGTGTTGTAATGTATCACTCAGGATTGGGTACCAGATAATCAGTCATGCTCTGTATTTTGGACATTTGTGGATTCCTGTAATAGTCTCAGCCTGTTGGAAAAAAGAAAACGAAACAAAAACAGCTAAAAAAAAAAACACAAAAACAAAAACAGCTTCACTGATGAAGAAGAGCGAGAGCTACCCATGTCTATGGGCATGAAGATAAATATTTAGATTGTAGTTATAAATTGCTCTGGATGAGGAGAGTGGCAGTAGTAGGGTCGCCTTTAGTCTGTATGACCTCTCCAGCCATGGGCAACAAACTAGGTTTACAATGCCAGGCACAACTTACTGCCTACTGAATTGGCCATAACTCTAACTTCTATGATAATAGTGTCTGTTTTGCATCTTTGGGCACATCTAACCACATTTGTCAGTATTCTGGTTCATGAGCTTTACAGGTATTTGCATGTTATCCCTTGGCAGCTTGCACAGCACATTCAGATATGGAAGCTAGTTCTCAGGAAAGAGATTTCCATACCAATTTTTAGGGAATTTCTCCAATCCTGTGTCTGAAGTATGTGATGTATCTAGGTATAGGGTTTTAATTTCAGGTTACATCCAGCCTCTAAGACTCTACTATGTTGAAATTTATTCATTTATTTCTTTTTGTCCTAAATTGTTAATGTCTGATGGCTCACCCTAATGAAAATAGTTGGTGTTACCATTTGATACTCATGATTTGAGATGAGATCAAGAAACATGACACTTCATTCATCAAGGAGAGTTTACTAGCCTTCTGGTGGTTAGGATGTACTCTTTAAGATCCTGTGTAGATTTCTCTCTCTTTTCCCCACGCATGCCCTGTACAAACCTTACTCCAACATGAGCTAAGCCATCCCTTCACTGATTATATCAAGCTTTCCTGTTGGAAATCCTTAGCATGGAGAACTGTTTATAAGGAGACATCTTAGAGTGCCATTGGCTCTCAAAAGTACACTTGAGTCTTTGTAGATTTGTGTATAATATGGTTTGAGGGTTGAACAAAGACTGTTATCTTCATCATCATTGAAGTAGATGCCAAAGAACAGGAAACAACAACACGGTTCTCATTGGAAAACACCGTTCTCATTGGAAAATGTCACAATTCAGGCTGTTGTAGTATCTCAACAGAAAACACTTATAGTGATAATCTGACAGACCAAATGCAATTGAAGGTACCCACCCATATTGAAGTGTTGTGGTCCACAGCTATACTCATAACGCTCTAACGTTGAAATGAAGGGTGGAGCCAGTATCACTTGGAATCTTGTAGACCAGATAAACTAGAATACATAGATCAGCATAAACATGCAATTAAACAAGAAGTTAGCCCTCCAGACTTATCCTCTGACCTCCAGCTATGCAACCCAGTATGCACACACATGGACCCATATATGCAACATTATACTAATTTAAAAATTGTATAATATCAGTAAATAACACAAAATATTATATTATATATCAGAAAACATATAAATAAAATAATATAAATATTTAAAAATGACTGAGTTATATAACATAATATATATAAACATGTAGTTTTATAAAACAATTCTGTAGAGAAAATATTAATTTCCACAAAGCTCAGTTTCTCTCTCTGATATTAAAAGAACTCACAGATGACACTTGGCTTTCCAAGATGTGGACACTGAGAGTGCTTCCAAGGTGACTGGTCAGATGACTGGGGAAGGAGACTGTCTAGTCAGAATATCAGTGGAGTTCAACATGCGGATGAACATATTCCTTACAGTTCAGGGTAAATGGTAAGCATGAATCTCTGTGGTAGATAAATGTATAGTTAGACAGTCCATTTAAAAAGGCATTAACAATTTTAAATGCACCATTGAACATTTTATTACCTTTACCTATAAGCCAGAAAGTTCAATAAATAGGAAGAAAAAATATCCAAATTAATGTATTTCTATGTTTAATGTATGTGTATTGATTTAGTCTTCACCCAATTAATACATTTTTAAATGCCAAGGTCAGCAGTATAGAATTAAAATTGTGTGCCTTCAAGTATAAATGCTGTGTAAATTATAACCATAAACATGTTCATGGAAGGCAATTACTTGCTGTCTGTTACCTTCCGGGGGATTTTAATATTTTGTTATTTGAAGTATATGTTACAGATAAAAAGATAACCCTAACTTTGATAATAATTTTTAAATTTTTTACTGGATATTTTTATTTACATTTCAAATGTTATTCCCTTTCCCAGTTTTCTGCCCATCCGTCCCCTAATTCTATGAGGGTGCTTCCCCCTCCTTCACCACTCTCCTGCCTGCCTCCCCACCCTGACAGTCCCATACACTAGGGGGTCCAGTCTTGTCAGGACCAAGGGCTTCTCCTCCCATTGGTACCCATCCTCTGCTACATATGCAGCTGGAGCCACGGGTCTGTCCATGTGTGCTCTTTGGTTTGGTTTGATTTAGTTCCTGGGAGCTCTGGTTGGTTGTTGTTGTTGTTCTTATGGGTTTGTTGTTCTTCATCTCCTTCAACCCTTTCTCTAGCTCCTCCAATGAGGATCTCATTCTCAGTTTAATGGTTTGCTACTAACATTTGCCTCTGATTATAATTTTTAATACATTAAATAATTTAAATAAATATAGGTCATGTTATCAGAGTATTATACTATTGAACTTTTTGAAAAGAATTTTAAGTTACTTCTAAAAACTGAATTTTATATTATTTGCACTAAGTCTATCATCTGTGGCAAATGCAGACAACATTGAGACATATAAACATGAGGAAATGAATAAAACGGATCAGATACACGGGTAACAGGAGAAGCTGTGGATCTTTCAGAATATCTTGCTAGGATGGTCATTGCTGCATTTCACAGGCATTGCAGCCAGAGAGGACTGTTGATGCCTTTGTCCTTTAGCAGCTGGCATAGCTCCCTCTGATACATGAGAGCTTTGTCCATTTTTCATTTGAGGGACATCTAGGTTGTTTCCAGTTTCTAGCTATTACCAAAAAAAAAAAAAAAAAAAAAAAAAGCATATATGAACATAGTTGAGCCAGTGTCTTCTGCTCGGTCCATATGTTATTTGCATATATATGGTTTTAAGCTGACCATTTTATATTGGGTAAACTCTTGATGCATTCACCCCTGTTCTTATCATTCCTTTGTTGCCTATTATTCTTTGACTAGGCTTGAAGCCTCATGGCGCTCTTTTCTTTTCCATGCTAGCATACCTATTGCTGTCTTACAAAACTGAGAATCTGAAAAGGGAGATTGACTTTACATATTTGTTAATGGAAACAGAAAGGACAATCAAGTGCCAAGGAGACCCTGGATAAAACCACGGACACCTGGAAACCAGATATTGAACTATATTCTGGAACCGCTCCTGGTGCTAACCAGAAATTACCACCCAGTGGTCCCATGAAAGATGAACTCACAAACAGCTATAAGTCAATGTTAGAGAAACACAAAGATAAAGAGAATGTAGAGAGAAAAAGAGGGGAATAGGAAGGATCTGACTTCTCTCAGATCTTACTAGTGCTATTCATAGATTTAGTAGGTTTGGTAGTTTCAATAGGAATAGTCCCCATTGACTCCTGTATTTCAAGGCTTGTCCCACAAAGATTCACACTATTAGGAGGTAAGGCCTTGTTGAAGTGGGTATAGCCTTATTGGAGGAAGTATGTCACTGTGGGGGCAGGCTTTGAGATCCCCTATGCTCCATCTACACCCAGTGTGGCACACAATTCCCTTTTGCTACATTTCATTCAAGATATTGAACTCTCAGCTCCTTTTCCAACACCATGTTTGCCTGCATGCTGCCATCCTTCCTGCTATCGAGATAATGGACTATACCTCTGAATGTGTAAGCCAGCCCCAGTTAAATGTTTTCCTTTATAAGTAGAGTTGCTGTGGTCATAGTTTTTCTTCACAGCCTAAGACAGTTGGAGTCCATTGAAATTGAAGACTAGAAAATATGTTGGATAGCCTGTGAATGTGTGATAGAACTTCCGATGTGTAAATATAACAGAGAGACTTTTGTTGCTTTGCTGCTGGATGTATCTTGTATTCACAGCAAACTTCTGGAGGATGGAGACATTAATATAGTCCCATGGCTTCACAGCATGTTTCTATTTAGCAAGTAATTGCACCCTGAAGTCCTCTCTACCAACCTAGTCAATGTTGTCCAATGTTGCACTGTACTTTGACACTCTTTCTTCTCAATTCCTCATTTTTCCTCCTTCTGTTTCAAAGGAGGCATATACCACTGCTCCCGGAAGTATCCCCTGTTGCTCGTTCCTGCAATTTTTCTTCACAGTATTGCTTCAAGACATCTGTTTTATTTGCCTTTGGAAGCTACAGAAATCTCTCACAGTGGATTGGCTGATTTAGCCGAGTAGGACTGAAGCTCTGATAGTCAATCACAGAGCTCCAGTGGCATTGAAAAGTTCAATCAAGGAAGTCATCCTGTGTTGTCAGCATCCAGCTTGAGGCCACACTAAAAGGAGAGAAAATATAAAAATGAACAAAATCAGAAATGGAAAGGGGGACATAATGACAGATATCTTGAAATCCAGAGAATCAGAAACATGTACTTTAAAAACCTCTACCCCACAAAATTGCAAAAAATCTAAAAGAAATGGATAATTTTTCAACATACACCACTTACTAGAATGAAGTCAAAATCAGATAAACAATTTAAATGGATATATAATCTCTAGTGAAATAGAAGCTGTCATTAAAATCTACCAACTAAACCAATGTAGTGTTAGGTGGGTTTAGCACAGAATTCTACCAGACTTTCCAACAGGACTTAATGTGGTTTTGCATATCTTACTGCTGGGGTGTCAGAATGCTGGTGGAGATTCGAAATGCATGGGTGCTAAGCTGAGTTTCTTCTTCAATGACAGCCAATACCCTCTCAGTGGAGGCAAAACACAGACTAAGATGGGGGACCCGGCCAGTGTTTCTCCTGGTGAGAAACTTACTCAGCATGAACAAGAGATTAAATGCCTTTTGCAGGAAGGAATGCCTAGGAAGGGATGCTCATTGGCTAAATACTTGGGGCCCCTTGATACCTCAGTATGGAGAACTCTAGACTCTATGCTGCATAACTGGTTGTCATGGTCCTTAGTGGGGTATCATGGTCACATGCTCCAGGACAGGAATCTGGTCAGGAGCTAGTTTGAACTCCTGTCTTTCTCAATTATGAGTATTACTGGGGTCAGAACCCACTGCACAACTTTGCTACTACCCTTCAAGTTCTTCTGTGTGGTATGCCAATATTACTCAAATTTTTCCACAAAATAAAAACTTTGACCAACTTTATTTATGAAGGCATAGTTTCCCTGATATCCAAACCACATAAAGATCCAACAAAGAAAGAGTACCATGGATAACATTCCCTTATGAACACAGATGCAAATCTACTTTCAAACAGAATCTAAGAACATAGCAAAAAAGATAATCCACCATGATCAAGCAGGCTTTATCATAGAGATGTACAGATGTTTCAACATATAACAGTTGATACATATAATCTAACATATAAAAAAGCAGAAGGACAAAAAGAAAAAAAACACACATGATCATCTCATTAGATTCAGAAGAGGGTTTTGACATAATACAGCATCCCTTCAGTATAAAAGTCCTGGAGATACTATGGATACAAGGAACATACCTCAACATAATGAAGGAAGTTTACAGTTAGCCCACAGCCAACATCAGTTTATATGGAAAAATACTCAAAACAATGTACTAAAACCAAGAATAAGACACATTATTCAGTATAGCTCATGAAGTCTTAGCTAGTGCAATAAGACATCTTGAGGAGATCAAGGGGATCTAAGTTGGAAAGGAAGAAGCTAAGGTGTCTTTATTTGCAGATATATGATACTATATATAAATTAACCCCCAAAATTCCACCAAGAAACTACCACAGCTGTTGAACACAAGTCTAGTAAGTGATAAAGCACTGCTTCAGCAACATAGCTAAAGTTGGACCTAAAAAATCAGTAGTCTTCCTATGCAAAACCAGCAAAGGGACTGATAAATAAATGGGGAAATAAGATATTTTGCACTAGCCTCAAATAGTTTCACATACCTTAGCAGAACTCTAACAAAGCAAATGAAACACTTATATGACAAATACCATAAGACACTGAAAAAAAAAGAAATTAAATTATATATCAGAAGATATGGAAAGATGTTTCATGCCCACAGCTCACAGGTCAGTAGTATTAATATACTGAAAATGGTCACCCTACCAAAAGCAATCTAAAGATGCAATCCCCATCAAAATTGCAGCATAATTACTTACAGATCTTGAAAGAACAATTTTCGGCTTCATATGATGCAGGGAATTGTGGAGCTGTGCTCATCTAGTTCCCTTGAGAGGCATGAGTTATAGGTTTTTCTGGAGAGTCCCTGGCTCCTGAGGTACCGCAGGTCTTTCAGTTCCTGAGAGACTGAGGTACTCCCTCAGGCAGGAAAGCTTTAGACCACTGATGTTTCTCTGGGTTCCTTAGGAGTAAGTGAAGCATATAGAAATTTGGCACAACAATTACTTGTATTCATAAATATTACATACCCTGTCGGTCTAGTTTGCAACTAGTTTTTTTTTTCCTGGCAACCATCATTGCATTCATGCTGGCAATCTCCATAGTTTTCTGTTTCTGATAAGAGTATAAAAAGTCTGATTGCTTAAAAAAATAAAAATTTGTCTCAGCCTTAGTTTTGCTTGGACCTGGCTTGTTTTTCATTCCTACTCACCATATCTGGAGAACCTCGTTTAGTATGTAAGCAATGACACTAAATGCTATGGTAATATGGTAACACAAAAGCCCAGAATAGCTAAAACAAACTTGAATAATTAATGAATTTCTGGAAATGTCACCATTTCAAATTTAAATTTGTTCTACAAATCTGTAGTAATAAAAACAGCATGATATTAGTACAAAAACAGACACCATAATCAATGAAATCTAACAAAAGACACAAATATAAATACAAATGCCTATGGACCCCTAAATTTTTTGATAAAGAAGCCAGAAATATACACTGTAAGAAAAGACAGTATCTTCAATAGGTGATTCTTCTCAGTGTAAATGACTGCATATAGAAGAATTTACATAGATCCACACTATGGCCTTATACAAAAATTCAACTCCAAAATGATAATAAGAAAGTCAACATAAAAGCAGATAAACCAAAAAGCTTCTGCATGGCAAAAGACACAATTAATTTTGGGGCATAATATCAGGCTACAGAACGGGAAAAGATTTTACCAAATCCCTATATGATAAAGAGCTAATCTCAAAAATATATAAAGAACTCAAGCAACTAGATATTCAAAACATGGGGTAAGGTTCTAAGAAGACTATGTTTAGTAGAGGAAACTCAAATGGCTGAGAAGCACATAGAAACTTTCAACATCTTATACCATCAGGAAACTGCAAATCAAAACTACTTTGAGATTTCATCTTAGACCTGTTAGCATGACTAAGATCAATAACAGAAGTGACGGCTCATGTTGGCAAGAATGGGGCGCACTTTTGTTACTGGTGAGAGTACAAAATTGTGCAGCCAGTGTGGAAATCAATATGGCGGTTCCTCTGAAAATTGAAAATTGATCTACTTCAAGACCAAGCTATATCACTCTTGGGATGTACCCAAAGGATGCTCCATCCTACCTCAAATACACATGTTCAACCATGTCCATTCAAACTTTATTCATACTAGATAGGAACTGGAAAGAACTTAGATATCCTCAGCCCATGAATAGATAACAAAATGTGGTATATTTACACAAAGAATACTTACTTAGCTATTAAAAATGAAATCATAAAATTTGCAGGTAAATATATGGAACTAGACAAAAGTGATTATGAATAAGATATCTCAGACCCTGAAAGACAAATATTGCAGAGGATTTGTTCAGTCATCATGGAAGAATCTTTCTTTTACAGCAGATGGGAATACAGAGATCGACAGCTAGACAGTAGGTGAAGATTAAGAGGCCTTGGAACACTCAGCCCCAAAAGGGATATTTCTGTCAAATCCTACTCCTTAGGTCTTAGGATCTCTTTGCGAGTATAAAAGTAAAGTATATATGAACTAGAGAAGAGTAAAAGCGATGTATATGATGTTACTATTATGGTTAGAGTTAAGAGGAGGAAAATCCCAGACAGAAGACAAGAGAAATAATGAGGTTGTCCTTTGTAAAATGAATACCCATGTTCAACCTGTCTGAGAAACCAACATCCTGCTGACTAACAGGGTATGACAAACCTGTGACCTTTCTGACATACTGTCAAGCAGCATGCCACATGAATATTATGTCCTCGGCCTGTGTAAATGTTTCATGTTCCCCCTGTTATGGTATAAATTCCACAAAAAAAAAAAAATTGGGAATGTCTTGGCGTGTCTCTTTGTTTCTCTTCAGGTACCCTCAATTGACAAGAGGAGGACAGCAAGAAAACCATGTCCTAATATGTTCACTCTTCTACTTATAGGAGCACCACAAGAGAATGCATTTTCAGCCATAGGAGAAGAAACAGTTTTGTAGACATACATATCATATCTGGATCTATTTGAGTCTCTGACAAGACATCAGTAATACGTCAGCTACTATTTATTTTGCAAAGAATCCACATGAGGAGATGTGCTGTGGCCTACTCTCTGTGTGTCCTTCCAGTGTCTTTATGTTACTTAAAGGAAATGTTTTTGTCCCTCAGAAAGATAATTCCTTTAGATTTGCTTTCAGTTTATCATTAATAAGTATATTAACCACAAAGAAATCAAATCAATCAGGCAAACAACCAATAAAGTTCTGGGATAAAAGAAGAAAAAGAAAACAGAGATGATGCTGGAAAATATGCTCAGCTGTTAAGAGGATCCAGTAATACTCTTGCTCACGACCAGATTTGATACCTGGTACCCACATGACAGCTCACAACCATGTGTAAATGGCAGAAAGTGTAATCCTAGTTCCAGGGCATCTGATACTCTCTTCAATTCCTCTGAGGGTACCAGGAATCCACATAGTACCCAGACATACTTGCAGGCAAACACACATGTATACAAAACAGGTAAATAATGCTTACCACAGATCTCCTTAACCCTGAGTCTGTAAAACTATCCTCCTGACCCAGTAGCTCTGTCTTATAATCTAATGTATGTCTTTATACTATCTCCTGGATCACAGACAAAATTTTAATGTCAATGTAATCTTGCTTAGGGGATGCTGACTTAATATGGAAGAAAATCAAGTTCCTAGGATGTACGATTATGACACAGAAGCGAATTTGAGGATACTTAACCCAGGGTTGGGACTGAAAAATTTTTCGCGTGGAGGATGTACCACTGTCATGTTCTAGTGCTTCAGCTGAACGTTCACCAAAGAGATCAGTCAGATTTCCCAATGTGACAGCATAACGGAGACCTCGGCAACTGCTCTCCTATATCCTCATTGTTTCCATGTTCCCTGCCCATGGCGGCCATGCTAAAGCAAACACATTCCTGCAAGCTTAGAATTACATGAAAGGCGACTTTGCCTCAAGAACTCCATCTCAGTCTCATGAAGTCTTCCTGTTACATCATCTCTTCACAGACATCAATGGGCACTTTGCTCTGATGCCTCCTTCCTGCTTTCTCAGCTCACTGCCCTTTGTCCTGCACGGGCGCACCTTACAGTGTTTCATGTAGGCCTACAGAGTTTTGACAGCTGCTTATCAAAGGATCTGAAGTAAAACATTTCTGTAACACTCGCCATGTTGGTAAAGCACAGAGGTGGTTCAGGTTGGCGAATATTCGGGTTTCTCTAAAATATTTAAGAAAGCACTTAGCTATATTTCAAGATCCATCATTTTATATATTTATGTAGTTATTTATAAAATTATACCTTTATATATAAAATAAATATATTAGTTTATATATTAATAAATGTATTAATAGGTAAATATATGATATATTTTCCTTTGACATTAAGTCAGCATCCCATTAGAAAGATTACAGTGAGATCTATAATTCATTTTTATTTTTACTTTTTCTTCAAGAAATAAAATACCTTTGTCATATGAATATATGAATTTTTATTCTCATACTATTAATTTATATATTATTTTATGAGCTACATGTTCTGTTCACATTGATGTTTTAAACGTTGTTGTTAGTAAGTTTGTTTAATCTTTTTCTCTAGTATCCTTACATCATTATAATCTTTTTGTAAAATATACCCTGCGAGTAATCCAGTTTACTTATGTATTGTGTTTTAAACTGCTAAAAGATAAAAAGAACACTTCACATAAATATTTTAATCTTAAACATCATGCTCTGTACTTTAAATCGGATGGCTGGAAATAACAAACCCCTAGTAAGAAGTGAAATAATGCATTAATATATATTCCACACATATAACAAATAAAAATAATGAGAATGAACAAATGGTGCACAGTAATGTAGATTAAAAAAGGAACATAAAACTCTATAAGAAATGGATTTCTATAAGAAATTCGTGAAAGAATACAGGAACTCCTTTCTTTTAAAGTGAAATGGACAGAAATTAAGAAGGTGGCAACTTGCTGACTGGGGATGAGGACAGATTGGGTATGAGGGTTTGAGGGGAACCTGGCCTGCTGTGGTACTTTGCTTCCTTACCAATTATGTAAGAAATTCACTCTGTTGACATTGAAAGGATGCTAAAATTATGTGCTGTAAACCTTATTTACCTTAAAAAGTACAAGAATATCACACACACACACACACACACACACACACACACACACACACGACACACTTCATATCTCAAAAGTTAACCCACTATCATCTAACATTTTTTATCTCAGAGACTTTCAAAAACATCCTCTTGTTACTGTTGATAATTAAAACTTCTGTCACATCCTTCAAATCTGTCATTATCTCTAGTCCCAGCCAGCCTTGCATCCTTTTATGCTGTGCTGTCTTTTTTTTTAAAAAATGGTTATTTTATTTATTTACATTTCAAATCTCACCTCCTTGGTTTCCCCTCCACAAACCCCATCCCATCACCCTCCTCCCTGCTTCTATGGGGGTGCTCCCCCATCTGCCCTCCCACTTCTTCTATCTCAGCAGCCTAGTGTTCTCCTATTCATGGTCATCGAGGTTTCACAGGATCAAGGGCCTCTCCTCCATTTGATGCCCAACAAGGCCATCTTTTACTACATGTGCGTCTGGAGCCATGGGTCCCTCCACGTGTACTCTTTGATTGGTGGTTTAGTCCCCAGGAGTTCGGGGTGATCCTGTTAATTGATATTGTGCTTGCTATGGGGTTGCAATCCCCTTCAGTTTCTTTCAATCCTTCCCCTAGATCTTCCATTGGAATGCCAGGGCTCTGTCCGATGGTTGTCTGTGAGTATCTGAAAATGTATTTGTCAGACTCTAGTAGAACCTCTCAGGGAACAGCCATACCAGGCTCCTGTCAGCAAGCCCTTCTTGGAGTCAGCAATAGTGTGGGGGTTGGGTGTCTGCAGATAAGATGGATCCCCAGGTAGAGTGGTCTCTGGATATGCTGTGCTTTCTTTTCTTTCTTTCTCTTTCTTTTTTTTTCTTTCTTTCTTCTTTCTTTCTTTTCTTTCTTTCTCTCTCTCTCTCTCCTCTCTCTCTCTCTCTCTTTCCTTTCCTTCTTTCCCTCCTCCTTCCTTCCCCCTCTTTTCTTTCTTTCTTTCTTTCTTTCTTTCTTTCTTCCTTCTTTTTTCTTGGCTACTTTTTATTTATATTTCAAATACTATCCACTTTCCTGGTTTGCTGTCCATAACCCCCCTATGCCATCCCTCCTTAGTCTATGAGGATGCTCTTCCACCCATCTACCCACCCCTTCCCACTTCCCCACCCTGACATTTCCCTATCCTGGGGGTGGAGCCTTGAGAGGACCAAGAGCTTTTCTTCCCATTGGTGCCCAACAAGGCCATCCTCTGCTACATATGCAGCCGGAGCCATGGGTTTGTCCACGTGTACTCTTTAGATGGTGGTTTAGTCCCTGGGAGCTCTGGTTGGTTGATATTGTTGTTCTTATGGGGTTGCAAACCGTTTCATCTCCTTCAATCCTTTCTCTAACTCCTCTAATGGGAACTCCTTCTCAGTTCAATGGTTGGCTGCGAGCATCCACCTCTGTATTTGTCATGCTCTGGCAGAGCCTCTCAGGAGACAGCTATATCAGGCTCCTATTAGCATGCACTTCTTGGCATCAGCAATATTGTCTTGGTTTGATGGCTGTATGTATATGAGCTGGATTCCCAGATGGGGCAGTCTCTGGATGGCCTTTCTATTCTGAATGAACAACTTCTTTATGTCTGCTGTATTCACTGGGTCTCCACATCACAGGTGTTCTGTTCAACTTCCTTGCTTTTGCTTCTCTTCTCCTTCACTCAATGTTAAGTCGCAGTCAACATTCTGGCTTCCATAGGCAAGCATCACAGTTGTCTGCCTGGTACAGACATCCACAAGGCTTTTGATATTCAGTGCTGTGCTTCGAAGAACTGACATCATCAAATAGAACTGGTTCCATACAATCTCATGGTTGTTTGATTCTTAGCTCATTTTATGTACTTTGCCGTCATGCCTGCCTAATTGTGTTTGTAATACTCTTAACAAGATGGCTCCCAAGCCGATGTGTCTATCAACAGAATGTGCTTATGCAGCTTCTCACGAATACATCAGTTAAGATGACCACAGCACCCTGTCAAAGTGGGAATCAATGTTGGTGAAATATTATCGATTTAAACATAGTATATGAATTTTTATCATCTTATAGATCATCCCCTTAAGTTTAATGTTTAATAGGTATTGGCTATACAGGCATATTTGTAATGAATACTGGAAGATAAAAGAATTTCATTATCATCTAAGTTTATTCATATGTTAGAGAGGTGATGATTTTACAAAGTGTTAAGTAAAAGTTCTCTGAAATTAAAGGCTTTTTATTTTTCTATTCTTTCTGAAAAGAATATGTACGTATGATGTGATTTTCAAGATTATAATAAACTTGCATGATTTATTCTCATTTTTTCCTAGCCAACACTAACAGGCCACCATAAAAGGTGTATATTTAATTTCTATAAACTCTCCAATTAGAGGAAGGAATCTCTCTGTGTCTCTCTCTGTCTGTCTCTGTCTGTCTCTGTCTGTCTCTGTCTCTGTCTCTCTCTCTCCCTCTCTCTCTCTCTCTCTATATATATATATATAATATATATATATTCTATTTTATAAATCAGTTAATCAGCTCTATATGTGATTTGTGGTAATCACCAGAAAAGGGAATATTTTAAAGTTCTCATTGTGTTAAAAAAAAACTCACAAAAATTATTGGGCTATTTAAATCTATATTTGCTTAGAACATAGGGTAAACCTGCCTAGGCCCGTCAGACTTTGTTACAGGGGTTTGGAGGAGATTTCTGTCTCTTATGTTGATGTTTTTACAGTTTCTTGTCTACATTGCCATCAACAACATTCAACGTTCCAGGGTTTGCTCTGCCTCCCAAGTAACCACTGACTTTCTAAAAGTTAAATTTGAATTTTGCGGTATTCTGAAGTGATACACTGAACAGATACATTGGCAATGTGACTCGAAAGAATCTATCTTAGGTTTGGTGTTGCTCCATAGTCCTGTTTATTCGTCAGTAATTTAAACCTTCCTCTTCAATCCTTTCTTAAAACACAGCCCTTCTCAATGCCTTCAGAGAAAATAGAACCAGTCCACCTATGTCACTGTTCTACAATTACCTTGTCCTTTCCTAGTTTTAATCCAAACATTTCATGTTTTCCTATCTGATCTGTTTTGTGTGTGTGTGTGTGTGTGTGTGTGTGTGTATGTACAGGTGCACACACACACATTCATCTATGACATGGTCTTTAATCTATCCAGAAGGCCTGTGTGTTGTTAAATAAGAAGACTAGAGAATATCTGATGAATCACTGTGAGTTAATTATTAAAGGGATCCCCTGAGGAGTGTGTTTACTCTCTCACATTATTAATATTACTTTCTCTTGAACTATCCTAAAATTCAGCCTTATATCTTTTTAAACGGTCTTTCATCTACACATTGGTCCTCTATGTCAGCCTGCTTTAAAATCACCCATTTTCTTACCAAGATGATAAAATTTTTGTGTAATAATTTGTCCTCCTATAGTCTCCTCCATAGTCTAATTTTGAAAGAAAAGGAAAAAAACGTGTTTTATGCAATAAAAATATGGCACAAATTAAATTCACTATGAAAATATTAATTAATTAGCTAATTTAAATAGCTAAATAGCAAAAAAAGTTTATTTAGTTCTAAATTTAAGTAAAAAGTAATTCGGTTTCAATTATCAGGGAAAAAAATTAAATTAGCAA
Source organism: Rattus rattus (assembly GCF_011064425.1). Lineage (NCBI taxonomy): Eukaryota > Metazoa > Chordata > Mammalia > Rodentia > Muridae > Rattus > Rattus rattus. The sequence continues at coordinate 84,024 of NW_022651200.1, forward strand.
GAAAAGAAAATGATTTAGATCTTCAGTTCTAAATTTGGAGGTTCATTGAGGACACGCGTGGGCGAGGACGGATGGCGAACAGACACAGACACAGAGAGAGTTTCAACTGTTGTATAAGTCAGACATTTATACCCATTGATAACAATCTTGAACCATGGCCAGAAATGGATTTTTCTGTTCTACCGCAGTCATCTAGTTTTCCGTTTTCACACCAAGGAGGAAGTTCAACCACTGAGTCTGCTTGTATATCCACCCATCAGGTCTGTGCAAGTTCCCTAATGCTCTAGTTAACCTTTGATCCCATCTTTGCTAGTCCTGTAGAAAAAATTATTTCATTTTGATTCTAAAGAAATGATCTGTGACATTTCTTTTCTAAATGATTAAGATCTTCATCCATCCTTAGTAAACCTGTCAAATAAACCTATAATTAATGGAGCATCCGTTCGAAACATATGACCCCTGTAAGTATTTGCCACCACCTGTTTTATACTCTGTAAAATATTCTTCCCAAAGCTTCCTCAAGGAACACCCTAATAAAAAGAAGTATCACTATCCTTATTGCTGTTTTTCAAATCTTTATTTTAATACAGAAGACATAATCTAACCTTGGTCCCTGTCATCAGAGGCTCTGTCTGCTGTAAAGATGAAAGGAAGCATTACCTAAGTAGATCAAGGCCTTCTGTCCTGAAAAGGAAGTCTTTCTTGCCAAGATCATGCCAGAATCAAACAAAAAGGAATAGAAAATAAGTGCTGACAATGATCTTTCCCATGACCCAGATGCCCATCAGCCCAGCGCCAGGTTTGCACCAAATCCAGGATAATCTTCTTGAGTAAAGTTTGTGGTGCAACCCCTCGAACCCGCTCCCACCAATCATATCTGGAGCTCGTTATCTCTGCTAAACAATTATGCTTAAAAACATGACAGCATTTGAGATAAATGGAGGAAAAACATTGCTGTTTTCAATTTTAAACAGTAGGTACCTTACTGGATGCAAAGGACTTCATACCTAAGTACTCACAAAAGGACTTTACTATGCCCAGTTAGATTGCGGTCTGAATGTTTGAACCAGAAACCTAAATGGATAATTGAGTAAATGTGCATACAGCTATAATGGGACAAAACATTCTTAAGCATGACAACGAGATATTGAAAAAGCTAATACAAACTAACGCTTTTCTTCCTAGAGCTATGCCAGGGAGCAGAAAGCATTCTATACTGGGGTAGTCTACGAACTGAACACTGGCTTAGCTTTCAGGAATTGCTATTCTGTATATCATACAGATAGTTTTTCCCCATGGGGGTAGATGATGTAGCATCTTGTAATGGTGCTTTCTAGGGCGAGTTCAAAACTATGTAAGTTTGTGAAACACATTTAATATACATCTTTTGGATTCCAACTCCATCTTAGAGAAGCTGACCTAAGCGTGAACTCGAGTTAATAGGCCAGTACCTAGCACCAGTTTTCAGTTTTCAGGATATTCCCCAACAATTCTGCAGTCCCAGGTTAAAAGCCGCCCCTGGCACCTCACTTCCTAACAACCACCAATCAGGAAAATCTCAGAAGTTAAGTTTGTGGTTTGGCTCCCAACACCAGCCAATTATGTAACCAGCTATAATGCCCCCACCATGCCAATCAAATGTGTACCAGGCTAGATATCTCCTTCTTGCCTTTTTAAATGCTTGCCTGAAACTAGGCTCAGGGCTTCACCTTCCTGCTATTTCAGGGTTGACAGGGAGCTCAAGCTCCGGCTTGAATAAAGAGACCCTGGAATCTGTTCCTTGGTGGTCTTGGGGGTTTATGAAAGTTTCCTGGAACAAATATATAGTAGGTACATGTAAACTATACAGAAAGATACCAAATATATATATAATAGACACGGGAAATCTTTCTATAGTTATCACATCCAACATGGACATTTTAAGTGATGTAATTTAGAATACTGTAGACAAAAGGAGGTGGCTTTGTAAGCACAAGCATATTATTCTAATACTCATAAACAGGCAGTAGAATGAGCTCGAGGCCAGTTCTAGATTTATTGCTATTTCCTGCACCTAAGGATAGTAAAACACTGAACAAAGGTTACTTTTTCAGTAACATAATTAACATAAAAGTGAAGTTCAAAAAATACATTCATGACCTAATTTAGTTTTAAGTATAAACTTAATACTGGCCAGGCATTTGTTATTATTTACCTTAAATATAATTTTAAGTGATTTTTGATGATCTGGTTTGGTAGGCAAATTATGAATTCTTTCAGCAAACCAAATATAATTACATTATTTGTTTTAAATGTGTGGAAGTTTTATCTTCCCATATGTTTATCAATCTTGTGTATTCCTACTTCCGACAGAGGCTACAAAAAGAAGTCAGGTCCTTTGGGATACATAGGCTTGTGAGCCACCTTGTGTGCTGGGAATAAAACTCTTCTGAAAGAGTAGTCAGTGCTTTTAACTGCTAGGCCAATTATCTATCGATCCCACCCCCTTGTTTTTTTTTTAACTATTTCTTCTTGAAATTCTAGTAATTTAAAAAGTAAATGAGAAAGGTGTGACCTATAAAACTCCAACTAAAATTTTATACATATTCGCAAGAAATATTCTATGTGTATGGTCGACTATCCTGATTTATAATAGCCTATTTTCTTTTATACTAAGGCAATTTTGAAAAATTCAATATATTTTATATTATAACACCAATACAAGTATAATTAAGAGCAAATCAGCGGACTAAGTTCAAAATGTGCTTACATATACTAAAGCTTTTGTAGACCACAAATAATCCAGGACCAGTTGACAACTGTGTTGAATCTCTAAAATAGCCATCGATAACCAATCTAGTTTTCTAAATACTACATGAATGATTTTTCTATCTAAAGCATTTTATTTGACTGGAGAAATCTCATATTTTCAAAACTGAAAGTATTGAAATCTTTCCCCTTACAATTGTCCTATACTGGAAGAGATGAAAGATTTTATTTTATATTCAGAGTGAGGTTTTTGTAATTTGCAAAGCATGTAATACCAAAAGTCTCCTTTTCATGAGAGGATCATATCAACTGCCTTTCTTTTCAACTGTGTACAGAAAGGGAAAGTGCTACATTAATTTCTTCTCTATGAGATACTTTATTAAATTGTGATATAGAAAGCAAAATGCTAGATTCATTTTTTTCTCTATGAGATATTTTATTAGAGTGCGATATAGGAGAACTGGTTCATAGTCAGGTTACAACATTTTCCTCCGAGATAATTTAGAATCTTGCCTAAAGTTGTATAGCTAAACATAAAGATTGATTGTGAGTGTGAGAATAGAGAATAACAATAGGTAAACAGGCATAAAAAAATGAGACCTTAAACACATAGATCCGAACTGTGAAGTTTCCTTAGAGAGGTTCCATAAAGAATATATAAGGGCTGGAGAGATGGCTCAGTGGTTAAGAGCACTGACTACTCTTCCAGAGGTCCTGAGTTCAATTTCCAGCAACCACATGGTGGCTCACAACCATCCATAATGGGATCCGATGTCCCTTCAGGTGTGTCTGAAGACAGCAACAGTGTACTTACATACATGGAATAAATAAATCTTTAAAAAAAAGAATATATAAAATTTTGGAAAAATTAATCCGTATAATGTGATTTATTCATGTGACCTAATATTTCTCTATATATAGAACTACCAGGATTACATAAAATATACATTTTATAACCAAAGTGACATGTCAAAAAATTTGCAACTGGTTATAAATATGTGGTCTAGGAGGAGGTAGAGTGGGAAGAGGCACAGAGCAACACCCACTATCTAAAGCTACATAAGGAAGAATGGGTATTTAGTGGAATCTGGTCTGAGAGAAATGGGAAAAATAGATAAAATTAGGGTAGCATGGATCAACAGATTGCTCCACCACATAAAAGGTCCTAAAATGAAAGCTACTGTGAAGTTGATACAACTCATTCTATAGCCTGATACAAATGTAAGCTACAGCTCAACAACGTTCCTGGATCGCGTTTGGTCTAGATTTGCAGGTCAAATTTCTTCTTCAAGCATTTCCAACTGTTTAAAACAGGTCTTCACCAATGATTAATGGAAATCCTGTAGTGTTGACTTCCTGTAGATATTAACTCTATTTATATTATAATTTTATAATACCAACTTGTTAGTGTTTGAATCATATGGTAATATAGCCTAAAAGGTGAGAATTATTGCTTATCATTATGCTGAGCATCTGCCTACCCAAAAGACTATTTTCTTAGTCAAATTCATTTTCCTGCTAATAAGAAAAAGGACAGTGTTTTACTTGGATGTTATGTAGTATGTGTGTGCTAGTAAATATAACCAAGTTATCATTATTAAACCCATAAATTGTATACATAATGTTGATACCCTTCACAAATACAAAACCTCATAAAAACATTCTAATAGTGTATACACAAATTCTCAGTGTGGTTTATTATAGATGAGACTTTCTCAACATTGATAAATACATCTCCACACATAAGAACATCAAAACTCTTAACCAAAATATAGTGTAAATGGTCTGGAAAAAAGTATTGTTCATTGCTTAGTAGTGCATATTTCCATCAATTATCAATTAAGAACATATGAACCAATAATTACTAGCAAAAACACCCTAGAAATAAGTCACCTCTATTAATCCCAGGTCCGGTAACTCACTAAAAAGATGTATCAGAGATATACTTCAAACCAAATATTGCATTGTGATATTAAGTTCAACAAAGCAAAAATATCATTTATAATAATGTATTACTCTTTTTTATTGGATTTTTTTATTTACACTTCAAATGTTATTCCCTTTCCTGGCTTCCCGGCCATCAGCCCCCATCCCCTTACGCTCCCCTTCTTCTGTAAGGGTGTTCCCCCTTCCCAACCACACCCCCTGACCGCCTCTCCTCTCTGACATTCCCCTACACTAGGGGTTCCAGCCTTGGCAGGACCAAGAGCTTCTCCTCCCACTGGTGCCCAACAAGGCCATCCTCTGCTACATATGCAGCTGGAGTTATAGGTCTGTCCATGTGTAGTCTTTGGTAATGGTTTAGTCCCCGGGAGCTTCCAGTCGGTTGGTATTGTTGTTCTTATGGGGCTGCAAGACCCTTCAGCTGCTTCAATCCTTTCTCTAATGCCTCCAATGGGGACCCTGTTCTCAGTTCAATGGTTTGCTGCTAGCATTCACCTCTGTATTTCATGCTGTGGCAGACCCTCTCAGGAGAGAGCTATATCAGGCTCCTGTGAGCATGCACTTCTTGGTTTCATCAATATTGTCTAGTTTTGGTGGCTGTGTATTTACGGACTGGATCTCTAGGTGGAACATGCTCTGAATGGAAATTCCTTCAGTCTCTGCTCCAAACATTGTCTCCATATCTCCTCCTATGAATATTTTTGTTTTCCCTTTTAAGAAGGACTGAAGAACCTCCGTGTTGGTCGTCCTTCTTCTTGAGCTTTATGTGGTCTGTGGATTGTATCTTGGGTAATTCAAGGTTTGGGGCTAATATCCACTTATCAGTGAGTGCATACCATGTGTGTTTTTTGTGATTGGGTTACTTCATTCAGGATGATATTTTTTAGTTCCATCCATTTGCCTATGAATTTCATGAAGTCATTGTTTTTGATGGCTGAGTAGTATTCCATTGTGTAGATGTACCACATTTTCTGAATCCATTCCTCTGTTGAAGAGCATCTGGGTTCTTTCCAGCTTCTGGCTATTATAAATAAGGCTGCTATGAACATAGTGGAGCACATGTCTTTGTTGTATGTTGGAGCATCTTTTGAGTATATGCCCTGGAGAGGTATAGCTGGGTCCTCAGGTAGTGCAATGTCCAATTTTCTGAGGAACCTCTAGACTGATTTCCAAAGTGGTTGTATCAGTTTGCAATCTCACCAACAATTGAGGAGTGTTCCTCTTTCTCCACATCCTTGCCAGCATCTGCTGTCACCTGAGTTTTTGATCTTAGCCATTCTGACTGGTGTGAGGTAGAATCTCAGGGTTGTTTTGATTTGCATTTCCCTGAGGTCTAAGAACGTTGAGCATTTCTTTAGGTCCTTTTCAGCCATTGGCTATTCCTCAGCTAAGAATTCTTTGTTTAAAATAATAAAATTTCTAATTATACTCCTTACTATGTTTAGAGGCACACAGTATTAACATATCCAACTACTTTCAAGGCAAGACAATCATTATATCAAATTCTTTAAAGTTCTTTGCTTTTGATATCAGGTATTTTAAAAAGTACAGCAAGAGTCAGAAGAGAGTCCAAGGTATGAAATTATGATGCAGCAGGTGCAGTAACATCCTGTTATAACCTTCACCGTCAGGCCATTGGCAATGAAATGGATTTACAGGTTTTCTTTACAGTGTTTATTTTGTTTCCAAAACTCTATTCTTCAGATTCAGCAAAAAAGCCTTACCTGAAGGGTTGCTATTTTTCCATACTTGTACATAAAGGATATTATAAGCACTTGGCCTTTGGTTCCCAGTCATATAACACGCCTTGCTTTTATGACTCCAGGGCTGTATCGTAAGTCTCAAAGAGCCCAGTGCCATACAAAGTGATTAAGTGGAAAGCAAGTAATATCTGCCTCTGTACTTTTTTATAGGTCATCTGACAAAATGGGGAAATACTGTACAAAACAAGTAAAAACGCTATCTCAGCCGTGTAATTTTCAGAACGGTGTGAGGTTATAAGTATATTTCCACCTTCCAGACTCTCCCAGAAAGACTTCAAAAATATTATAGAGATGTTCGTGGCACCATGTATGTACTAGAAAAGCCACATGAGAATCAGTGACAATAGAGAGTCTGCATTGACTAAAGCCAACAGTTTAAAATTCAAAGCAATGAGCAGTGCTTAGTGTTAAAGAGTAGCTGAATTCCAGCCTATGGCTCAGGGAGAAAAGAGTTATATGTCTGAAGATAGATGTCATAAGATAACTTGCAAATTTTCAATAAGTCTTTAAATGTTGATTATGAAAAATATATTTACAAAAGCATCTATGCTAAGATTTATGGAACAGATACATCAAGGCAATAATAGTTTAGATTTTCAGAAGTACTGAATTGCAATGAACTATTTTTTTATTCTAAGACTGTGATACCCATTGTCATAATCTCTGGCGTGCTTTGAATTGCTTCTAGTAATTACATGTGATGAAAAGGGGAATTCTTGGAACATAAGGGGCTGTAAAGTGTTTCCCAGCAGGTGAGCTTGAACAGTAAGCATTTGAAACGTTATTTTCCCTTCAATGTATGTGCATTAATCAAATGGAAGGAGATATGAATAGTAATTGGAAAAGATGTTCTATAGAAGTGACAATATTTGGAAGTATAACTTGAAATCAGGAATTCTGATAACTCCTGAAACACGTTTTGTTCAGGATTGATGTGCCCGCCCCCTTGTTCTTTTATGCTGCCAAACAAATTTGGATAGTTTGCTCTTTTGTTTGTTTGTTGGTGGGTTGTTTTTGTTTATATCTGTGAAGAAAGGTCTTGGAAATTTAAAAAAATTAATTGTATTGGTGGATTGCTTTTGGTAGGAAGGTCATTTTTTTACAATATGCTGAAAATACACAAGCATAAGGGCTCTCTCCAACATTTGCTGTTTTCTCAATTTTCCCCTTCAGTGTCCTAACATTTTCTTTGTAGTGGCCTTCTGTTTCTTGGTTTTATTCTGACATATTTGTGTGTGGTGTGGTGGTGGTGATGTGTGTATATGTGCTGGTGTGTGGTGTGTGTGTGTGTGTGTGTGTGTGTGTGTGTGTATGTGTATGTGTATGTGTTTGGGGGGTGATATATGTGTGGTGCTGTGTGTGTTTGTGTGTGGTATATGTGTGTGTGGTGCTGTGTGTGTGTTTGTGTGTGGTATATGCGTGTGTGTGTATGTGTGGTGTTTTGTGTGTGGTGTGTGTAGTGTTATGTATGTAGTGGTGGTAGTGTGTAGTGTGCGATGTGTGTGTGTGTATGATAGTGTGTGTTGTCTGTGGTGTGTGTGTGTGTGTTTGTATGTGTAGTGGTGTGTGGTTTGTGTGGTAGTGGTGTGTGTGTGGTGGTGGTGGGCATTTGTCTGTGTGTGTCTGTTTGTGTGTTACACCTTCTTTATTTAGTTGTCTTTTGCATTGCTCCTAATATACATTATGAACTAAAACTGAGACTATCTCTGAATGTAGAAATTCTATGAAAATATCAGATGTGGACTGGAGAGATGGCTCAGTGGTTAAGAGCACTGACTGCTCTTTCAGAGGTCCTGAGTTCAATTCCCAGCAACCACATGGTGGCTCACAACCATCTCTAATGGGATCTGATGCCCTCTTCTGGTGTGTCTGAAGACAGTGACAGTGTACCCACATACATGAAATAAATAAATAAGTCTTTAATTAAAAGGAAAAAAGAAAATATCAGATGCAAGAGGCCCTTGTGCAATAACAGTAAAAATAAAATCGTGTCAAAAGATCAGAGACACACCTGCTCCCACTCTCAGGACTCCCACAAAAACACCAAGCTATCAGTCATAACATATACAAAAAGAACCTAGTACAGACCCATGCTGATGCTATGCTTGTAACTTCATTCTCCTGGAGTCCATCTGATCCTGGTTTAGTTGATTCAGTGTGCCATTCCCCCCTGATGTTCTTCATCCATTTTGACTTCTATAATCTTTCTGACCCCACCCCCTTCCATGTGGTTCTGAGAGCTCCAAGGGGAGAAACCCAATGGAGACCCTCTAATGTAGACTCTCTCTCTACATAATGTCTGACTGTGGGTGCATAATCTCTGCACCTGCTCCCATCTGCTACTTGAGGAAGCCTATCTGATGACTGCTGAATGAGACACCAATTTATGTGTATAATGCAGAATATCATTGGGAATCATTTCACTGTGCTTTGTTTGGCTTTATTCTACCCTAGGTCTCTGAGCTATACAGTCTCTGGTTCTTGACCCTCCAGGCAGTGGAAGGCAGGGACTCCCTCTGGTGGCATGGGCCTCAATTTAAACTAGACATTGGTTGGTGTCTCTTAGAGGTCTGCTTTTGTCTGAAGGGAAATGAGGGGAGAGTGGATCTAGGGGAGCAAGGCAGTGATGGGGAGCTGGGAGGAGAAGGAGGGGTATAGAATGTGGTAGGGATGTATTGTATAAGACAAGAAGATAAGACTTAATTTTCAATAATTTAACAAAAGGTGTGGGGTAACCAACTGAATTCATTTCCAATCCACTCCATGAAATAGAGTCTATTCCTGATACTGCTTGGGTGGCCAAGAACATGAGATAAGATAGAGACCCAGGGGGAATAAAATGACCCCTAAAAGCTCCTACTATAACCATATGTCTTAGAGTTATTAACGTTGATGAGACACCATGAGAACAAACAAATAAAAAATAAAACTTTCAGGGGATAGAATTTCTCCATCACTGGAGAAAGTCAGGACAGAAAATCAAATGCAGCAAAAGCCAGAGGAGCGTATTGCTTGCTGCCCTATTCTACATGTTTTGTTCAACCTCATTTCCTATAGAAGCCAGGACCATTCACATAAGGGTGACTCTATTCATATGAGCTGTGCTCTCCCACACTAAATACTAATTAAGAAAATGCCCTACAGCTGAATCTTATGGAAGCATTTTCTTAGTTGCGGCTCCCTCCTCTCCAGTGATTCTAGGCTTTTTCAAGTTGCCAAAATACTAGTCTGAACTACTGACCCCTTGTCAACTTGACACACCAATATACCACTGTTAAACCACAACCTTTCCTTTCTTGTTTATTTCCAAGGCATACATTAACAAAGACATCACAGTATAAAATTGGAACAAGGTTACTAAAGCAACATAGAACACTGTAAAACTTTGGGCTTTGAATGACATAGAATTCTGTAATGCTAGATTAATGGGACATAACAGTAAAGATTTTGGCATATAGAATGCTGAGGAAAAGAAGAAAGAGAAATGGAGGTGACCCATCTCATGGAAATTCAGACAGGAATAATGATTTTATAAGAAAACAGGTTACAGGTTACTTGCGTCACATTCTGACAAATATCTTGGATTCCTTATGCTTAGGGTGTGAGAAATTGATTGATGTCATTGGAAAACATTGAGGAAATGTGTTTGATAAAAAAAAAACAAGATAGGAGAGAAAGACCTGAAATCTATAAATTATCACATTTGAATAGAAAAAGCATCGGAAGAAGTTTAAATTGTCAGCCAAGATAGATGAGAAAACAGATTAAAAAGTAGTATCCCGCCTCTGGCAGCAGGGCTTATGAGGCTATGGTACAGGAATATAGATAGTTGTGTGGAATAACAAAAGGCACAAATGCGTGATGCCCTTTATGAAGTTCATTGTTCCGTAAACACTACCCTGACTTGGACCAAAACAGACTTCAGGCCCACAGGAAATTGGCTAAACCATTCTCCATATGGGCCAGGCTCAAAGTAAGCATAGCCTTCTTGCTGTGGTCCACGTATGAGTGATTAGATGACTAATCAGTGCATATAAAAACAAGCAAGTGCACCTCTTCCTGGGTGACTGCAGCCTGAGGCCTACAGGAACCTCCTACAGAGATGAGCTAATTCTTCCTCCTGTGCTGCACGTAAACACTCTAAAGTCCTGGGTTCGAGTGGTACCAGGCGCCACTCCATCAGAGTGTGCACACCCCATATGATCCATCTTTACTCTCCCGTTCCGTTACAAATCAGGGATCCAATACAAAGCCTGTGGGTTGTGTCAAATTGTGTCAGCTGGAGCATCATGAAAGCCTTGCCGTGGGGTCTCCACAGTCAGTCAGGATTCCTGTTTCTTGCCAATGCTCCCAAAGAATGAGAATAAAAGAAAGCCTGACGCAGTGGCAGCTGGCAGCCAAGTATTTTATTTATAATGGAAAGAAACATATTAAGGAAATAGTCTGCAAGAGAGCAGTGGGGATGAATCAGGTGGCTCTACAGCCCATAATTCTCTTCCAGGAAATTTTTATTTGTTTGCTTGCTTCTTCTCGATCATCTCTTATGATCCTATTAATTGAAGGGATATACATGAGATAGCAATTTTTCTTTCAAGTTGCATCAAGACGAATCTGGTCTTTTCTGTTTATGTGAGACAAAAACTGACTTAAGCTGGCTCTTTTCAGGTTCTTCTTCTACTCCAGACCACAGATTTGTCATAGATGGAAGGTGCTGAATTTTGTTCTACCATGAGAGAGAAACTATTTATTCAGGATTGGCTTGTCCTTCCCCTTGCCTATATCAGCAGTGCTACTCAGGCCTATGGGTCCTATTACTTTCTGCTTCTAGCAAAACCACCTTAAAGACAGAGGTTGATAGAGAAGATAATTTTATTCAAGGATGGGCTGCTGAGAATTTCATAGATAGCATGCAATCTGGGGAGAAGGAATAGATTTAGGAGTTCTACTGGGCAACAGGTGGAAAATTTCCAAATTTTGGAGAGCTCTTCACTTTCCTGTAAGTCCTTTGAAGGCCTAGAGATTGTTTTATCCTTCTCTTGAAATTCTCCTTCAAGGGGTTGGGGATTTAGCTCAGTGGTAGAGCGCTTGCCTAGGAAGCCCAAGGTCCTGGGTTCGGTCCCCAGCCCCGAAAAAAAAAAAAAAAAGAAAAAAAAAAAAAAAAAAGAAATTCTCCTTCAAGCCTGTCCTCCTCTTTCCCTGATGACACACTAATTTTGTACATGAAACTATTTATAGGCAAAATATAAAGGAGTATTACAGAACACCTCTGGAACTTTGAACATCATATGTATTGGAATGTGGCTGTAACAGAGCAAGAATAACTGTCAGTTTTAGTCTGTTCTGTTATAGAAACTGATATACATTTGATAATATAACATTTGCCTTTCCCTCGGACAAAGGCTAAAGGACCCTCATCCAAAGGAAGCCAATCTCTAATGTATTAGCTCATAAAAATCATTATGGGTACTTGATTTTCAAATGCTACAATCCCTACTAAAGCTCAGGGACAGGCAGACAATAGCAAAGAGTCAGGCTTTATTGAAGAATACCAGATGAGAGATGCAGTGATCTTCATTTCACTGGACACATAATAGGGCTATGATCATAGGAGACTTTAAAAAGAAATTAATTCGTCAAGAACCTCAAGGCTGCTATGCTAAACTTGTGACTTTAGTGAGACCTGTGGTGGGTCATGATCTTTATAAGATAGGGGAGGCTTTGCCTTATTTGAATGATTTAGGCTGATATAAAAGGTGAATTTATAAAATTCTAAAGCACTCTAAAAGGAATGGGGAAAGTAGATAATGGAGCATATATAAGTCACAAAAATAAATGTGATGAGATTTGGGTCAAAAAAGTTAACAGAGGAAAACTGATACAGAGCCAAATTGAGGATTTGGCTTTAAAACATGAATAACAGTCTACCAAATACTTTCAAGGATTGAGAAATAGATACTTACAGAGAACCACCATACATCTCCAATATGATGGAAAGAGATCTCCTAGAAATATAAGTAGCCTCCACTGGGGAGCTAGCATAACTAAGATTACTTGCAAGAAAGGTTCTGAGTTGCACTGAGAATATATTGGCACCTAGTAATGTGGAAAACACTTGGGCTATAGTGGACCTTGCAGCTAGGTAACGTAATTCATCACCACCCTCAATGGAATCAGAGAAAAGGGTGGCAATATGTGGATGAGAGAGAAGAAAATTGAAGTCAGAGAAGATTAATCATGACCTAGACATTAGCTACTACCTCCGCCCACCTCCACAGTGGATCCAGTACATTCTCACTCAGAATTAGATACTTTCATCTGGCCTGGGCATCTTCAGTCCAATTAATCTGCAGATGTACTGGATGGCCGTAGTGTGGTACGTCATAGTAGAGCAACGGAGTGCCTTGTGGGGTGTCAGTTGTTCACTTTTATGGCTCTACTTCTCTGGCTTGCAGGCCATTAGAAGAAAGTTTCTCACAGTATATCAGTGAGCCTGTTGGTCTGGTATCAGTGGGTGTACAGCAGCCCCACAGAAGTGGCACAAAAGAAGAATCTGGAAGCCTTGTTGAAAGTGATTATGAGATTACAGAGAGCTACATAAAATGGTGCCTCTCATCCATGCCACTAACAGAATGTCACTGTTTGGGGACATAGAACCAGTGAAGCATCTTTTAGGGATGGTTTGAACCTAGGCATATTTTCTCTTTTATCTAGTGTTCTCTTAACTGCTTAATCCCAAGATCAACTGACATTTGCTGTGGACAGTGGTAGGCCTTCAGAGACTCTGGGCAGTACTTGTGAAAAGATTTCTTTATAGGATTTTAATCTCTGAAGGTCTTACAAGTTTAAAAAAGAAACGAACAATGAATAAGCTCACCCCAATGAGTCCTATGAGAATGGCCTGTACAAAACAAGTTCAAAATGGTATTTTTTTAAAATTCTTGCAAGAATTTTGTAGGTAAGAGCTGGGATCCCTGAAGTAGTTATTGAGAAAATTCTACAAAAGCCTATGTTGGTGAATGTAGGACACCTACAGCTTTTTACCTGTGTGTGTGTGTGTGTGTGTGTGTGTGTGTGTGTGTGTGTGTGTGTGTGTGTGTGTGTGTGTGTGTGTGTGTGTGTTGGGAATGTTTGATTTACTGCACATATAATATCCCATTTAACCCAAGGTTACTGTCCCTTGTACAACTTGATCAAAATTTGAGTCGTGTAGGATTATTACTAAAATATCTCAAGAGACTTGAACAAGCTAAGATTCTTATAAAACAAGAAAACCAGCAACATGCCACAATAGTGCAGTGTCCTTTTTACTGGTAGTTAACAAGAAGCTTAGGGGAGTACAGTGGGACAATCTGGTACAAAACAACCTAGCAATTGCCCAAATTGAGGTCCCAATAATAAAGAAGTCAGAAGTTCACTGCCAAGTGCTGACAACAACTGCTAGCTGCCCATAAAACACTGAGACACATGGAACATGTCCTTGCCTCTACTCCAGTAACAATCAAAGTGATTTCTCCAAATAAAGGTTCACTTCTTCATGATAGTGGTATAACATAACACTAGACTCTACACAAGCCCTATTAGTAACACCATGTAAGCTGTGAGGAAACCAGTGTCTTTTCATGGAACTCAGCATCCTGAAGGAATTGAATCAATAAATAACCCAGGGAACATATTGGAAAGGCTGCTGCCCATTCCTATAGGTGCTAGTATATATATGTAAGGGCACAAGAACAGGTGGGCACAGGAATGCAAATAACATAAACACCATGTTGCCAGAGAGACCAGAAGAGAAAAAGTATTCCAGAGATCTGAATTAAGAGTGCTCTGGATAGTTTAAGCCAATAGGACTTGACTGCAATTTCCTTAATGGCATTTGAGGGCTCCCTCCATGGAAACAGGGAAGTGGTTGGTGCCTTGCCAACCACTGTGAGAAAAAGATATATGGATAAGAATATATACTGTTTTCATCAGGAGTCAGAGCTCCTAGCAATTTTCCATGGGGCATCTCAGCACAATGAGTCATTCTGAATAATTAAGAAGCAAATGTTTTTTACTAAAATAGATTGCATATGCCCTCCAGTACCCATGGGTCCTGCTTATTGCTTTCACATAAAGTCTGACCTCAGAGGAGTGAATATAGGGTAGAAAAGAGCTAACACTACTGACAAACTTGTGAAATGTCCTAATATTTCCATGCTGTCCAAACATATGAGGACTCTTCTTGATTATGGACATAATGGTAACACTGATACTAACTCTGTTCTTTATAAGATTAGCAAGTCCATTACAAAGATCGTACATGTCATCAAGGAACATAAGTTGTCTCTGACCTGTGTAGACCTTAGGCCTTTATAAAATTGAGACAGGGTCTTAGTCAATATCTCAGGCTTGCTTGGGGCTCATGATGTAGACAAGGCTGCAGAGATCCCCTACCCACCCCCTCTCTGTTGTAGGGATTAAAAGTATGTGCCACCCTACCCAACTCCCAAAAGCTTATTCCATCCAGGCATTTTTATACAACTGAGCAATAAGTAGGACTTCAGAAACTTACCAGCAGATAAGGCCTTCCTCTACCAGAGTGATATAAGATGGATATCTCCAAGGAATTGGCAGTAACAGAGACACTCATCATACAAATATTGAGTTCTACAAAGGGG
Source organism: Rattus rattus (assembly GCF_011064425.1). Lineage (NCBI taxonomy): Eukaryota > Metazoa > Chordata > Mammalia > Rodentia > Muridae > Rattus > Rattus rattus. The sequence goes on from NW_022651200.1 coordinate 99,136, forward strand.
CTGAGAACAAATTCATCCAATGCTACTTTACTTGCCTAAATACACAGAGATTCATTTGAAAGAAGGGGTGTGTGTTTAAACAACAGTTAAATGAATTGAAAAGCATTCACTGCAAATGTGGGGAAAGTACCCAAAGATGCCATAGATTATTAAATCAAAATCCCCATGTGCTCAGAATTGGTTACCAGTCTATGATTTGTTGGTTAAGGATGCCCTTGAAGTGCTTAGAACACATAGACTATTTGCTACTGCTATTGGTTACATGCAGAAATAGAGGGTAAAACCATATCACAAAAGACACCAAATACTCTAGCTACAGAAAACAGATAAATCACACCTACAAGGACTCTTCATGTTGACTAGCTTGCACAGTTTCAGAAAGCTGTATGCAGGACTACTTTTTATTTTACTTTAATTGTTTTTTTTTTTCATTTTTATTGGTAATTTTATTTATTGACATTTCAAATGTTATCTCCCTTCCCAGTTTCCCCTTCACAAAACTTCTATTCCTTATCCCCTCCCCTGACTCTATGAGAGTGCTTCCCCACCCATCCACCCACTCCTGCTTCAGTGCCCTAGCATTCTCCTACCCTGGATCATTGAGCGTCCACAGTACCAAGGACCTACCCTCCCAGTGACGACAGATAAAGCTATCTTCTGCTACATATCCAAGTAGAGTCATGGGTTTCCTCCCCCCACCACCATGTGTACTCTTTGATTGGTGGTTTAGTCCCTGGGAGCTTTGGGGGAGGGTCTGGTTGGCTGATATTGTTCTTTCTATGAGGTTGCAAATCCCTTCAGCTCCTTCAGTCCTTCCCCTAGCTCTTCAGTTGAAGTCCACAAGCTCATTCCAATGATTGGCTGTGAGTATCTGGATCTGTATTGGTCAGGTGCTGGCAGAACATCTCGGAGAACAGCTCCTAACAGCAAGCACTTCTTGGCATCAACAATAGCGTCAGGGTTTGGTGTCTGCAGATGGGATGGATCCCTAAGTGCGGCAGTCTCTAAATGGCCTTTCCTTCAGTCTGCATTCCATTTTTTGTCCTTGCCTTTCCTTTGGACAGAAACATTTCTGGGTTAAAAATTTTGATATGGGTGGGTGAAAATAGCTGTTTTCATACCACTAAGGAACATCTGAAGATCTGTCAGATAAGTGGAATGCACAAGGCAGTCATTCTGCAACACAGAGTTTATTCCTAAAAAAGCTGTTTTCTATTTTCTTTCAGAGAACATAGGATTGACTTACTTACATGGTCTTGGTGTCTCCTTTTCCCATGCTTTGACTAACTCAGTATGGAATGTTTGCAGTTCTCAGTGTTTTGAGAGGATGTGGGTAATAACTATAACAACTATAAAGGGTTACAAAACTGTAGGTAGCATGAAAGAAACTAAGGAAAGCATGAGTAAGAGAAGAAAAATTAATCAAGCAGTAAAGAACAAAGGTTAATGCAATCACCCAATTCTTCACTCAAAATTGATGACCTTAATAAATTTATGCTTTCTCTCTTGGGTGGGGGGGAGTTCGCTTTGTTTGTCATTTCAGAAGACTTAAACACTCATAGCACACAATTAACTTTCACTAATGCCAAATCACGCTTGAGATATATAAAGAAAATAGGGTGAAGTTACTTTATCCCCCACTTTTCTTTTTTACAACTTTCATGATCTAGACTAGAATATTACTATCATTTATAACACAGTGATGGAATGTTTGTTATTTGTTTGGCTCATCTACACAAACAATTTGACTTTCATCAGTTTTGGCTACTTTATAAAAATAAGCACAAAATACATACCATTCTATAAAAATAATACCAGAGAATGTATTCAAATAAGGTCGTAAATAAGTTTCTTTATGCACAGAGCCACTAATGATTTAATGGTAGTGCACAGTTACTTTTACTATCGTTTGCTTTATGAAGAAAATTATTAGTTGTAGTAGTATTGAGAATTGTATAAATTATCAAGCAATTTATTGATATCCTCCATAAATTACACTGATTAATTAAAGGATCTCCAATTTTAATTAAAGATATAAGACAGTGATGTAAGATTGTGCATTGTTGTAGTACCAGGGCTGTGGAGACTAAGAAAGGAAGATGGTGAGTTCAAGACCAGCCTGGGCTACACAGACCCTGCCTCATTATGACAACAACTTAGGAGCCAAAGCAAATGTTATACTGAAACATGTCCTTAAGGGAAAACAGTATGGTTCTTCTTCAAAAATATTGTCACAGTGAACATGGGTGGTCAGAATTCTCTTCAGAGTAAGGTGGGGTGTGTGTGTGTGTGTGTGTGTGTGTGTGTGTGTGTGTGTGTGTGTGTGACATGGTATATCTTAGTTTTATGTTTTTGAAAAGCCTCCATATTTATTTTCATACTGGCTATACTAAACTCCATATAGCAGTCTATGAGGGTACATTTTCTCCCAAGTCTATTTACCAGGAGTTCCTTTGTTTTCATGCTGATAACTATTATGACAGAATAAGATGAAAACCCATTGCAATTCTCAGCTATATTTCTATATTTTCCTAAACCCTGAAGATTTTCACACTGCAGCTATTTGCCATTTCTATTAAATTATATTTTATTCAGTCACGATGAAGAAGCTAATTATGCCATTTGTAGTAAGTAAAATCAGCCTATTTCAGAAAGATAAACAATACATTTTTCTCTTATATGTGATATCCAGGTTTATTGTGTGTGTGTGTGTGTGTGTGTGTGTGTGTGTGTGTGTGTGTGTGACTTGAAGTGGAAAGGGAGCTATTTGGGCAGAAGACAAGGAATAATGGGAGTTGGGAGTGTGGGGAGCAAGGATAATAGATATGAATGTGAGAAGCTCCAATCATATCTTGAATAAAGATGTCATGATGAGGTCCATCATTTTGTATATTAACTACAAATTTAATAAAATAAATAAAACTATCATGTAACTAAACTAAGCATGTATCCAAAGCAAATTACAACAGTATGTCAAGGATTTATCAAGGCAGCATGTTCATTTCACTATGTTCACAGTAGCCAAGGAATGGACACACAACATAGATGAACATTCAGCAAGGTATTCTATTAATATCCATTATTTATTTGTCTTCATACAACAGCTGTAAATAGGAAGATTAGGAGATTCATTGAAATACATTTATAATTTCTCATTAGAGGAATACACACACACACACACACACACACACACACACACACACACACACACATATATATATATATATATATATAACTTAAGTTTTTTTTACAAATGACTTTCAAATTAAGATGCTATTTCTTGTTTTATCTCTACACTGATACCTTAAAGGTGCTTCTAGCATTTTTGTGTTTCATATTACACTTCATAGACACTAGGAGACTTTCCATGCTGAGATGACTTTAACAGAGAAAAGATTGGAAGGTAGAAAATGCATCTTACAGCATACCCTGTAGCCTACAGTACAATTGCTTTAAAAGCCAGGGAATGGAAACCAGGCAAAGTGTTACATGGTCATACATCTTGCAGGGATAGGAAGTTATAATTTTTCATACTTTGTCCAGGGTGGTTTATTCCAGCATGGCGCCGTGCCACACTGTGATGCATTGGCTAAAGTATCGTGATGAAGTAACATAATACCCTATCCTGATTTGGACTTCCCTAAAGGCAGACATCGTTGCTATCATAACCATGATAAACTGTGGCTCTCTGTTGTAAAGTAAAACACTCCCCTAAGCTTTATACTGTTAGAAGAGGGATGTGTTGGTTCATTTTAGTTTTCCATTTTCAGAAACAAATCAAACAAACTACAGTCAAAGACTACAACATGGATTTCATTTTGTAGATGCTAGTAACCGAAACTTTTTACTTAATGACCTTTAAAAGTTCTTGCTAAAATTTACTGAGCTTTAAATGAAAGTTCAGTTACAATGAAAAGTTATAGAAAGATATAAGAGGCACTTTGTCTTCTTGTTTTAGTAGAAATTTGGCCTTAAGATAATTCATTTCCTTGATTCCAGACAAAAAGCAAGGTCTAAGTGTTGAGTGCCTCCAGTATTTCAGGTAATGGACTAGCTACTGGAGAAGCTATGTGAGAAAATCATGTTCCTAGACATCTGAGTTCTGATATGCAAGTCTTGCCGAGAAATTAGGTTGACCACCCACGTGCTTCATCTCATCTAATGGTGATGCTTATTGATGAATAATGACTCTTTTGTTTTGAATAGTCTCATATTTCTGCAGAATTGCCAAAATAATGTAAACTTAAGAGCAATTTCACATCTAAATATGGAAAGAAATAGAAAGTGTGTGAGAGTAACAAGTACATTCAAATGAAGAAACCATACACATCAATAATCTGGTTTTTATCCTGGATGTTCACTAAAAAAAAAATCTGGTGAATCTTATGAAATTAAAATTTCTTTAATAGCTGACCATGTACAGAGAAAAATGACACACTGCAGAGAAGAAATCCTCTTCCTAATAAATTCAGGATATTGAATATTCTGAAGGTAATGCTGTAGAGAAATATGTAAGGTCATTGAGGTCTGCACTAAGAGTTTGCCATCAATGGCCATTTAGTGAGAGAGAGAGAACTATGCAACTTTAGCCAGGTAATGCAACAAGGTCAGAACACCCCAAAGAAGAATCTCAAATGGGCTGGAGAGATGGCTCAGTGATTAAGAGCACTGACTGTTCTTTCAGAGGTCCTGAGTTCAAATCCCAGCAACCACATGGTGGCTCACAAACATCTGTAACGTCATTTGATTTGATGTCCTCTTCTGGTGTGTCTGAAGACAGCTACAATGTACTTATAAATAAATAAATGAAGAAGAAGAAGAAGAAGAAGAAGAAGAAGAAGAAGAAGAAGAAGAAGAAGAAGAAGAAGAAGAAGCAGCAGCTCTCAAAGAGGCTTTTCTCTCTCTTTCTTCCTTCCTTCCTTTCTTTCTTTCTTACTTTCTCTTCCTTTCTCTCTCTCATTCTTGGTTTTTTCAAAGAAAGTTTATTGTCCAAATAGCATAATCTAATTGCATTCAAAATCACTTTCAATTCTAGGTTTAAATGCGACTCCAAACTAGTAAGAAGAACAAGTATGTCTGCAGCCGTTAAAGTAGCCACTCAGTCTCAGCAGGTACCTATCTTTAACATAATTAATAGTAGTAATGGTAGTAATAGTAGTAGTAGTAGTAGTAGTAGTAGTAGTAGTAGTAGTAGTAATAGTAGTAGTAGATAAAAATTAAAAATAAATGAAAAGGCTCTTGATTTTCTTCAGCTGTCATGCTTATCATATATCCACAGCCCCAGCTAGTTGTCATCTACTGGGCCATGAAATTGTCTCCAGGTTGTTCATTATCCTCCTCACATGCACTTCAGATGTATCAGTTATGATCTCTTGTCTTAGATAATTATTTTCTTTTATTTCTTTTAATTTGCTTTGTAAATGTGACTATTAAATCAAGTTTACTCTATCACAGACTACTCTGTAACAGGTATGGGTGAGTTTCATGGTTGGGACAGTAGAACATGCACTAGAAGCATAATCTGTGTGAACAAAATATAAAGCGTCTTTGGGAAAACTGGGGGAAGGATACTGTATCAACTACAATGGTGGTATGTCATAGTTAACTGTTAAGTTTTATGTCTTTTCTTTCTTCATACTCGACATCTGTCATGAATGTTAACACACACACTTTGTTTTAAGTAACCATTATGAGGTGTATGTAGAAAGATAATTCTGAGAAATTTTTATAAAACATGGAAATCGGGCTGAAATCAACCAAGTAGAAACAAAAAAGACTATACAAAGAGTCAACAAAACCAGGAGCTGATTCTTTGAGAAAATCAACAAGATAGATAAACCCTTAGCCAGACTAACCAAAGGGCACAGAAATTACATCCAATGTAACAAAGTCAGAAATGAAAAGGAAGACATAACAACAGAATCTGAGGATATTTAAAAAATCATCAGATCCTACTACAAAAGCCTATATTCAATGAAACTGGAAAATTTGCAGGAAATGGACAATTTTCTAGAAAAATACCAGGTACCAAAGTTAAATCAGGAACAGATAAACCATCTAAACAACCCCATAACTCCTAAAGAAGTAGAAGCAGTTATTAAAAGTCTCCCAACCAAAAAGAGCCCAGGTCCAGATGGGTTCAGTGCAGAATTCTATCAGACCTTCATAGAAGACCTCGTACCAATACTACCCAAACTATTCCACAAAATTGAAACACATGGAGCACTACCAAATTCCTTCTATGAAGCCACAATTTCTCTTATACCGAAACACACAAAGACCCAAAAAAGAAAGAGAACTTCAGACCAATTTCCCTTATGAATATTGATGTGAAAATACTCAATAAAACCCAGGGATCCAGGAATGGTTTAATATATGGAAATCCATCAACATAATCCACCATATAAACAAACTCAAAGATAAGAACCACATGATCATTTCATTAGATGCTGAGAAAGCATTGGACAAAATTGAACACCCCTTCATGATAAAAGTCCTGGAAAGATGAGGAAATCAAGGCCCATACCTAAACATAGTAAAAGCCATATACAGCAAACCAGTAGCTAATATCAAACTAAATGGAGAGAAACTTGAAGCAATCCCACTAAAATCAGAAACTAGACAAGGGTGCCCACTCTCCCCTACTTATTCAATATAGTACTCAAAGTCTTAGCCACAGCAATAAGACAACAAAAGGAAGTCAAAAGGATACAAATTGGGAAGGAAGAAGTCAAAATATCACTATTTGCAGATGATATGATAGTATATTTAAGTGATCCCAAAAGTTCCACCAGAAAACTACTAAAGCTGATAAAACAACTCAACAAAGTGGTGGGTATAAAATTAACAAATAAATCAGTAGCCTTCCTCTACACAAAAGAGAAACAAGCTGAAAGAGAAATTAGGGTAATGACATTCTTCAGAATTGTCCCAAATAATATAAAATACCTTGGTGTGACTTTAATCAAGCAAGTGAAACATCTGTATGACAAGAACTTCAAATCTCTGAAGAAAGAAATTGTAGAAGATCTCAGAAGATGGAGGGACCTCCCATGCCCATGGATTGGCATGATTAATATAGTAAAAATGGCCATTTTACCAAAAGCAATCTACAGATTCCATGTAATCCCCATCAAGATTCTAACTCAATTATTCATAGAGATAGCAAGAGAAATTTGTAAATACATTTGGAATAATGAATACCCAGGATAGTAAAAATAATACTCAACAATAGAAGGAAGTTCTGGGGAAATCACCATCCCTGACCTCAAGCAGTATTACAGAGCAATAGTGATAAAAACTGTATGGTTTTCATAACAAGATAGGCAGATAGATCAGTGGGATATAATTGAAGACCAAGAAATGAACCCAAACACCTATAGTCACTTGATCTTTGACAAAGGGGCTAAAAGCATCCAATGGAAAAAACAATAGAATTTTCAAAAAATGGTGCTAGTTCGGCTGAAGATCAGCATGTAGAAGAATGCAAATCGATCATTTTTATTCCCCTGTGCAAAGCTTAAGTCCAAGTGGATCAAGGACCTCCACATCAAAACAGACACACTCAAACTAATAGAATAAAGCGAGGAAGAGTCTCGAACCAATGTGCACTGGGGAAAATTTCCTAAACCAAACACCAATGGCTTATGCTCTAAAATCAAGAATTGACAAATGAGATCTCATAAAACTGCAAAGCTTCTGTAAGGCAACGGACACTGTCATTAGGACAAAGCAGCAACCAACAGATAGGGAAAAGATGTTTCAACTACAATGTCATTAGAACAAAGCAGCAACCAACAGATTGGAAAAAGATGTTTACCAATCCTACATCTGATAGAGGGCTAATATCCAAAATATACAAAACTCAAGAAATTAGACACCAGAGAGCCAAATAACCCTATTATAAATGGGGTACAGAGCTAAACAAGACATTCTCAGCTGAGCAATATCGAATGGCTGAGAAGCACCTAAAGAAATGGTCAACTCAACATCCTTAGTCATCAGGGAAATGCAAACCCTGAGATTCCACCTCACACCAGTGAGAATGGCTAAGATCAAAAACTCAGGTGACAGCAGATGCTGGTGAGGATGTGGAGAAAGACGAACACTCCTCCATTGTTGGTGGGACTGCAAACTGGTACAACCATTCTGGAAATCAGTCTGGAGGTTCCTCAGAAAATTGGACATTGTACTATTTGAGGACCCAGCTAAACCTCTCTTGGGCATATACCCAAAAGATGCTCCAACACACAACAGAGACACATGCTCTATGTTCACAGACGCCTTATTTATAATAGCCAGAAGCTGGAAAGAACCCAGATGCCCTTCAACAGAGGAATGAATACAGAATATTTGGTACACAATGAAGTACTACTCAGCTATCAAAAGCAATGACTTCATGAAATTCATAGGCAAATGATTGAACAAGAAAATATCATCCTGAGTAGGGTAACCCAATCACAGAAAAAAAAAACACACACATGGTATACACTCACTGATAAGTGGATATTAGCCCAAATGCTCGAATTACCCTAGATGCACAGAACACATAAAGCTCAAGAAGAAGGATGACCAAAATGCAGATGCTTCACTCCCTCTTAAAAGAAGGAACAAAAATATTCATAGGCAGGGATATAGAGGCAAATTTTAGACCCAAGACTACTGAAGGAACAGCCTTTCACAGCTTGCCCTGCATGTGGCATATATATATATATATATATATCTCCAGCAAAACTAGAGATGATTTGAAGCTAAGAAGTACATGTTCAAAGGAACTGGATATAGATCTCTTCTGAGAGACACAGCCAAAACATGTCAAATACAGAGGTGAATGCTAGGAGCAAACCACTGAACTGTGAACAGGACCCCTGTTGAAGGAATTAGAGAAATGGTTGAAAGAGCTGAAGGGGCTTGCAATCCCATAAGAACAACAATGCCAACCAAACAGAGCTCCCAGGGACTCAACCACTACCCAAAGACTATGCATGGACTGACCCAGGGCTCCAACTGCATATGTAGCAGAGGATGGCCTTGTTGGGCACCAGTGGAAGGAGAAATCCTTGGTCCTGTCAAGGTTGGACTCCCCCCCCCAGTGTAAGGGAATGTCGAGAGGCAGTAAGGAGGGGTATATGGAGATGGTAACACCCTTATAGAAGAAGTGAAGGGGAAGGGGATGGAGGCTTATGGACAGGAAACCAGGAAAGGGAATAACACTTGAAATGTAAATAAAGAAATATCCAATTAAAAAAGTACAGAATTCATCTAGATTTTTGGTACTTTAAACTCATACTGTCAAACATTGAAATCATTGTCTTTCCTGTTCTTTTACACAACACCAATGCTACTGTAATGGTTCAAGTTCTGAACTCCACCAAAATTAATATCAGGCACAGCATTATTCAAACCAGAAACACAACAGCTTCATGAATGCAATAGAGAACTATTTCAAATTCTCAGCTGGTAGGACAAATCTGGGGATGAAAAGGAAGAAAATACTTCGGGAAAACATTTTCTTACATGTAGTCTTTGAAGTCAATGGCAAAAATTTTTAATGGACAAAGAATAATACATAAAAATAAATCAAAGTCTGGTGTTACATATGATGAACTCTAGCACTTCAGTGGAACAAGAAAATGAATTTTCAAAGATCTTCCAGAGAAACCAGAGCAAATAATATGACTCTTGGGGCATGAAGTCAAGCGAATAGAACATTTCAAGAAGAGAATAAATGTGCAATTATTACCTAGAAATTCTGTGAGAGCAGGATAAAGATCGTGTTAAATAGAGATTGACAGCCGTGATCATTGACCTTAGCAACTTTACTTTAGAGAAGGACAAGAATCAAAAACTGGCTACACGTTCCATAGCTTCTGGGTTCTGTCCTAGAAATCCAAACTTCCAAGCATTGCTTATGTATCAACAAAATGAAAATCAGCATTTCCAAAGCGTCCTAGTTATTTTTATTACCGAAATAAGACACCATAGACAAGGCAACTTATAAAGGGAAGTTTAATTTAGGCTTATAGGTTCAGAGGATTAGACTCTGTGATGACAGAACACAGGGATGGCAGTCGAAGCAACTGCAAGCTTATTTCTTGATCCAGAAGTAGGAGGCAGAGGAAGAAAGTAGTGGGAACCACAGAAATCTTTTAGAAACCTCGAAACCAGGGATGTACCTCCTCCAAAAGGTCCCATTCCTTAACCCTTCCCAAACAGTCCTACCTACTGGATACCAAGCATTCAAATATGTAAGCTCATGGGGTTTATTCTCATTCAAAACACAATTTTCCCATTGCAGTTACATGGGATAATGTCAGTGTTGATATATTGATGATGTAAGAGGATTTACTAACCATGTCTTTCCTTATCCCTTGTCTAGTAACTCAAATGTGGACAGAGTGGTCAGTTACCATAGAGGTGCATATAGAGCAATTCGAGAGGAGAGTAAAAGATTATGAAGATTCTGCAGAAAGCTCATGTGATTACATGTTCCATTTTATACACACACACACACACACACAACACACACACACACACACACACACACACACAGAGAGAACTGACTTTAGAGAGAGAGAGTTCTAGAGAGAGAGATTTGAGTCTTCAACTTTAGAGCTCTGCACTGAGAGTTCATTGAAATGATGGAGGTAGCATTCTAGAAAAGTTACAACACTAGCTAAAATCAGAATAAAACCCTAATAAAACAGGCAAAGGAAAATACAAAGTGACCATATTCTGTTTTTTTGTTTTATTTTGTTTTGGATTTTTTTGTTTATTTGTTTTTTACATAAGTGTTTAAATGTATCTAAAAGACTATGAGAGAAATACAGTGTTGACAGATACAGCTATAAAATAAATGCAAGGTAAGCAATTTGTGATTAGTTAAAATATACAGAATCTTAAATATATCTTTATATCATAATGTTATATAAAAATCACATGATATATAAAAATCATTATATATGTTAGGTTTTTTTTTCATTTTTCTAGAGGACTTTCTCATGAGAGGAAAGAAGCTAATGTGTTTAAACATTCTGTTCTGCTGTTACATTGGAAAATTCTAGCAAATTATGAAAACCTCTGTTTGAATTTCCATAAAATAACAGCAAAACCTGAATAAGCTCAAATCATCTTGGCAAAAGGAAAAAATAAACATTATAATAATAGAGTTCATAATATATGACAAATGCATGTTTATCAGAATATTACTCTCTAGGCTTCCAAACCATACTAACAGAACACAATGAAATACATTTATTTAAAGATAACTGCTTATCCTCCAAAGTACCAGGAACAAACACTGGAGAATGTACACTTCCATAAATAAATAACATTTGAAAGAGTATACCCATATTTAGATAAATGTAATTGGGCCACATCTTTTACCAGTTGCTAAGTCAACTAAAAATGGATACAGATATAGGAAATTTTGATTTTTATAAAATTTCTTAAAATACATAATATAAAGTTGTATATGGAAGAGTGATACTTTTCCCTACAGTCAAACATGAAGCCAAGTATCATTCAAGGGAGCTGAGTGTGAGGCAACTCCTTTTCCGTTGTTGCAGGGGGTGTGTACTGCAGGAGACTCTCAACGTAATATCGCTATTGCCAACACTCGGCTGCCTGCCAGAACCTTAGATTAAGTCAGTATTGCTAAAGACACGGCACACTTCAGACTCAGAAAACCAAAGCTAAAACATATGAAATTACATCATACAAAAATGTTTGTGCTCAGCCACGGGAACTATTGGCATTAATAAACAGCCTGGAATATGGAAAAGAATACTTGCAATACATATATTCACCAGGAAGGTGATATTCAGATGTATAGGCAAATCGAAACGCTGAAAGCAGACTAGTATTAATAATCCTTTAGAATGGGCATTAGACCTAACCTTTCTAAATAGATACATAAATGGCCAACAGGTAAAGGAAAACATCGTCAATATCGCCAGCCACTAAATAAATGCAGATCACGTAATGCTAGTAAAACTGGCCAGCAGCAAAGCAATTAGAGTAGCAAATAAAGCATGGACTGACCCGTGGCTCCAACTGCATATGTAGCAAAGGATGGCCTTGCTGGGCACCAATGGACGGAGAAGCCCTTGGTCCTGCCAAGGTTGGATCCCCAGTGTAGGGAATTGTCGGGTGGGGTGGGGGGGAGCCTGGTAAGGGGAGTGGATGAGGGGACACCCTTATAGAAGGGGAGGGGGAGGGGTTGGGGACTGAGGGACAGGAAACTGGGAAAAGGATTAACATTTGAAATGTAAATAAGAATTACCCAATTTTAAAAAATGGAAAAAAATAAATAACTAAACAAAAAAAGTGGGATCAGGGGGAAAGGAGGTCCTTTCGCCCCAAGGATGGAGATGGGAATGAATGTAGTCATGATGAATAGCTTGGAGGTTCCTCAAAGACCCAGAAATAGAAGCACCACATGACCTGGAAATCTTACTATTGCCTATTTGAGCCTGCAAATGACATAACCATCTCAAAGAGCCCTCCTCCTCCTCATGCACTGCTCACAGAAGCCAGGAATGAAAACAAACTGAGCCCAACCTTAGAAGAACAGATAACGACAATGGGTTAAAATCCATTGCAGAGCACCATTAAGGCACACTCTTGAAAAAGTGGGAGAAGAGGGTTATTGGGACAACATGGTTGGAACCTGATGTTATTATGTTAAAAGGTGTAAGCCAGGCAGGATGAAGGAATGTCACATGATCTCCCTCATAGGTGGAATCTCATACGCTGACCTCATAGAAACTGATTTCCTTGATGCCTAAACCCTTGGCAAATAGTGAAGGACTGGGAAAGGTTCAGTAATAGCAACTTAGTTACAACCGTGTTGGAGCATGGAGTTCTGACCTGCTATTGCACAGTAGCAGGAAAACAGATAGCAGCAAGACCTACGAACTTCCTCAGCCTGGAGGAAAAAGATTCTAAGTGTTGTCAGCCAAAAGAACTGGTTAGGACTGAAAACAGGAAATGTCTAACACTACTCAAATATTACACTATACACAGATGGAAATAGTGAGTTGTCCCTTTTTATATAAATTTAGCATAGTTATCTTATAATATATTTGATTTACTGTGTAATGAAGAGCTATAGGAAGATGAATAATAAGATGGATGCCAGGTGTCATCTGTGAAGGCCACTCCATTTTGTCCTTGTAACTTGACTTACGTAGTCTCAGATTCTCACCCATTTAACAGTGTCTACCATGGGTTCCTTCTCATTTAGTGGGCCTTGAATACAATCAAAGAGTGGTTTGTTATATCCTATAACGTCTGTGCTACCATTGTGCACATATATGTCCTAGGCACGGCACTGCTGTAGGTTGCGGAGTTAGTAGTTCAGTGGTGTTGATGGTCTCTGGTTTCAGGTTTATTTGGTTGCTTCTGAGAAGTACATGGTTATGTGCTGAATATCAAACCAGACACTGGAACTTTTATGTCTTTAATGTCCTGATTTACTCTTAGCAATGGATGCTATTTTAATAAACACAATCCAGACTCTCACATTTGAAGCACCTGAAGTTACTCTCTTACCATAATGACCCACTTAAAATTAGTGATATACATGGGCTGGCCCGTGGTCCTGAGCACATGTGTAGCAGAGGACTGCCTTGTCTGGCCTCAGAGGAAGAGGATGCACTTAATCCTGTGGAAATGCGATGCCCTGGGAAAGAGGGATGCTGGTGTGGGTGAGGTGGGGGTGTGTGAGCAGGTGGGGAGCATTCTCTCAGAGATGAGGAGGGGAGGTGAAGAGACTCAGAGACGGGCACCTGGAAGGCAGTCAACTTTTGGAATGTAAATAAATAAAAAATTTAATAATATTAAAATCAGTAACAGCACTACATCTGAACATCATGTGTGAGTGTGAAGCATAAATAAGAAAAAGAGAAATGTCATAGGAAAGGAGGACTTTGAAGTGTAAACACAAAGTAGAAATCAATAATGAAATCAGAGTTGGGAGCAACGATTCCTTGGTGCTGGTGTGGCAGGTGGGCAAATCAACCTCCCCATTGGGTTAATTATTCTTAGTTTGCTGAGCACGCCTAGGAATCTGCTCCTTTACTTCAGGGCTATTCTTTCCTGAGAGTAGTAGCGATATTTTAAGGAATAGTTGAGTGTTGGATTGTCATCAAAAGGCCTAAATATTTCGGTGTGGTTAAATGAGCTGAGGCATGACATTTGCATATTTAGACAGTTGGAAAATATCTTCTCAGGGTTATCGAATATTCTTCTTTAAACTCAACGTGGGCTTCTGTCTCTCAGTTGTATAAGTCTAAGAATATAGCCAAATGTTGGCAAAATGTAGATCTGTTCAGTCTGAACAGCTTGGAATTAATGATATTGTGTAGATACTGATGTATGATATTCACACTGACATACATATGTCAGTACTGTACGCACAGGTAAACTGGGTGCATATTTTAGTTACTAAGCAAACTTATATAAATGCATGGCTGCTGATTAAAAAGGAACAGCAGAACATGCCATTAACTTTCTTAAAATGCTTGCTAAATCATTTTAATGGTAATTGCATTTTCAAAATAACTCAATTTGAGTTCATGTCTATACTATTTTGGTCTAAGTTTCTCTACCATTTTGGGTGGCCCATATTTTCCCATATGTGAAAATATTCCTAGAGTTGTCTTTCTAGTAAAATACTAGAATAGCTATAAATGGCCTGTCTCAACATTTTTGTTTTTCTGGAATTCAGAAAGCACAGCAATTGTTGTGCTCCATCCCACAAACACTGTATTGCTAACAAAGTTCAGTTTATAAGACTCAGTTGTAATTAGGATTATGGATCTATAGTGGATTCAGTTGGTATCGCCTGTAAGACCAACTCTCTGTTCTAAAAAGAACTCAGTAAAGAATCTGAGGGAAAGGAATCCTCAGAGTAGACACAATGTAAAAGTAAGATACCTAAGTACTTTTCTTTTAAAATGTTTTTCATACAATACATTTTAATCATGTATTTCTCCTTCCTGAATGTCACTTTTTGTTCTCTCTTAATCCAGGTAAGGAGTGGGAGGGGAGGCACAAAAATGAAAATCAAAACAAGTGAATGTTCAATAAGCAGATAATTGTTAAAACAAAGTGAAACAGAAAGCCCACAAAATCAATCAAACAAACAACATAGAGTTTGTTTTGTGTCAGACAATGACTCCTGGTTGTGGGGAGTGTGGTTGGATAAATCAAGTGATGTTTCACTAGAGAACATGGATTTTCCCTTTCCAACTAGGCACCAATTGCAATAATTTCTTGGGTAGTCCATCATGGCCACTTTCTTCTCTCAGTGCTGGAACCTCATCTGGTTGGAACCCCTGCATGTCTTAAACACGTTGCCAAAGCCCCTGCAAGTTCATTTGTGGATTGGTTCTGTTGTGACAGGAATACACTTTCTTTGAAGTCACCCATCACATGTGGCTCTTACCTTCTTTCCATTTCATTTTTCACATAGATCCTCAAACCTGTACATGAAAACGATATTTCATTTAGGACTGAGGAGTCTGAAGCCTCTAACTCTCTGTATATTGTCCAGTTGTAGGTCTCCACATTAATTCCTATCTACTGCAGGAAGAAGCTTTTCTGATGAGGGTTGAGGGGCATTCTGCTCTAGCAATATGTCATTAGGAATAATTTTATTGCTACGTTCTTTAGCAGAATAATAATAGCTTTTTCCATAATCATATGACTGATGCAGTCGAAGATTCTTGTATTGGTTCCATTTCATGGAGTGGCCCTTGAAATAATAATAATAATAATAATAATAATAATAATAATAATAATAATAATAATAATAATAAAAACAATAGCAATAATAAAGGTTAGAGTGTCCTATAGTTACGTGACAATTGCACCACTATGTTTTGCAGGTAGATCTTTGTTTTAGGTTGCATAGTTTGCACATGGGAATTATGATTTCTTTGCTCTTCTGGTAGTTTGCAGAGTATCTTCCAGCATCTTGAATGCTAGTTTGTAAGAATGAAGCCTCTACTTGTGCAACACATCAATCTCTCCTTGATAGATGACATAAAAAAAAGTATTACCTTCAGCAATAGAACCTTGCTATCAGGTTTTACAGAAGAATCAGTAGCTTTGACTATACTATAGACTGTGGTATTTGGGGGTAGGTATGTGACACTTCTTTGGACAATGGCTCAACAAGATGTGCTCAATCCCTAGAACGTGAGCTTTTACTTGGTGACATAAAGTGTCTAGTTGGGCATTGTTGCCACCATTATGCGGTGGCTCCATTTAGATGTGTTTTATATTCATCTATGTTTCAGGAAGCTCCTACATGAGATATAACTTACACATGACACTCCTAAAATCACAAGGAATCTGAGACTACACAGATCAATCACCTAGGGTAAGATCTACTAGTATTTTTCTGCTAAGGGAGCATCAATTCAATGACAATGCATCCCTCCATCCTCATCAGACAAACCTCTTCTTGCAGGAGAAATTCACTGACACAGAGGACCACACAGAGATGCACTGTGCAGAGAGTGAGATTGACAACACTTAGTCCTAAAAGAGAAGTTTTCATCAAGCACTTCGCCTGGTAGTTTATGCATCTATGCAAATGAGGTGGAGGAAATGTTTGTGAGAGCCATAGGAGAGGTGGTGGATGACTCAAAGGAAACAGTGTCTTCCCAGCACAACAGGAATGATGCACATTTCAGCTTACAGAGACTGTGGTTGCCTGCACAAGACCTGCACAAGAATACCCCAGTTAGAATTCTAACACTGATGAGGAAGTGGACATAAAGATCCATCTATAATAAAGAAACTTCTGGCGGGGGAAGGGGAGAAGTTTTCTCTAATGAATTGTCATTCTGTATAGCAAACATATTCTAAGGGAGGCTCCAGAGACAGAAGTAGGTAGCCATCAAAAAAAAAAAAAATAGATTCCATGTTTGTTTGGATTTTGTAGGATTTTGTTTCTCTTTTTCCTGTTTGTTTTGTTTTGGTATTTTTTCTTATTTGTTTAAATTTTTATATTTCTACTCTGAGAGAAAAAGAGTTCGAAGAAGGATGGCAGAGAAAGAGAGAGAGAGAGAGAGAGAGAGAGAGAGACAGAGACAGAGACAGAGACAGAGACAGAGACAGAGAGAGACAGAGACAAGACAGAGAGACTGACAAAGAGATATATATAGAGAGAGATAAAGAGACACATAGTGAAACAGGAGTTGGTGGGACTTGTGAGGAGGGGTAAAACATTATAGAATGCTTAATTAAAAAAGAAACAAATGATGACAGTGCTTCAAAGTATATAGGGAAAGTGAGTAAAAATTGATGCAGCTGATATGGAAACCAACGTAGAAGTTTCGCAACAGGTTGAAATACATCTGCTACATGGTCAAGCTGTATCTCTTTGTCGTATAATCACTCTCCATTTTATTATAAAGACATTTTTCATCTGAATCCATTGCTATTTTATTCACAATATCCAGGGCATGTGAACAAAGTAGATGTCCGTTAACTGATGAGTGAGTAATACAATCGTACTGTGTTCACACAGAGATCCTATTCAGCTGTTAAGGAAACATGAAATTCTTGTACATAAATGGAGGGAGCTAGAAATAATCATTTTGAATGAAGGAACTTAGACACAAAAAGACAAATGTTCTCTGTTAGGTGTGGATGTTGGCTTTCAATACTTGGATATATGTATCTAATTAGAGTTCACAAGGAGATTGGGGAATTGATACATAGCACGGGGGCAGGCCTTCAATAAAGGGGAGATGGAGTGCATATGGTGCAAATACTGAGATTGGAGAGAGTGCATGGGGAAGTGTTGAGTGGAATAGAAGATGTCAAGGTACAGGGTGTAGAAAGGAAGAACTAACACTAAGGACCTTTGAGAGTCACACGGCAATCTACTACTATAGAAATACAAAGCACACACACACACACACACAGGTGTGTGTGTGTGTGTGTGCATATGCATATGTGTATATACATATGTATATGCATATGTGTGTGCATATATATATGTCTGTATACATAATATATATGTTTATATATTAATATATTTGTATATATGTATATGCATGCACATATACACATTTTAATATATAGTATATATTAATATATATCAAAAATATTTAAAAGGTGTACACACACATTTTAATGATATTAAAAGGGACTTATCCTATAATGGAAGAGTGGTGATAACACTCTTTTTTAGAGACCGTACACTATCAAAATATTTTTTATCAAAATAAAAAAAAAAACCTAGTCAGAAATATTTTGCTTCCTTTGGAATTATTGGTTAGTGGGGTACCAAAGATCACAAACATTGCTATTATTCTTCAGAATTTGATGATGAAACCCTATTTCTTCATATATCAAACAGCATATATTTGAGCCATTGAATATAGAGATATCAAGCTTTTTACTTGTCCGGAAGTTTCATCCCTACTAGCTATTTTTCATAGTAATAGACAATACAATGCACATTACTAGAAGGAAAAAATTAATCATTACTAAGCTGCAAAATACAATAACCAGTCTGTCAGGATATGCTATGTGCTATAATAGCAGCAAGAATGCAATGAGAGGGGTTGGGGATTTAGCTCAGTGGTAGAGTGCTTGCCTAGCAAGCGCAAGGCCCTGGGTTCAGTCCCCAGCTCTGAAAAAAAGAAAAAAAATGCAATGAGAATGACCATTCATTTTTGTATTGGATATAGGACCTGTTCCAAAAGGGTAGATTCATGCCCGGCACTACTATTGGGAAGCACAAGCAGAGATTACATTTTTCATCAACCTTATTACAGAACCAACCACTATTATTTTGCCAAGTCAGCACAGTATTAAATACACTCATCAAAGAAATTTCTTTTAAAAGTTATAGCAATTAAGACAGAAACCCAAGTCAAGGTGAAGTGAATTAAATCAAATTGAAGTGAGTAAAAGACATGCCTAGCTCTCGATGGGACTACGTCGAGGAGTCATAGTCCTCGACTTTTATGGACAATCAGAAAACAAGAGATAAACAAGATTGTAAAATCCAAGTGGGTAGATAGCTACAAAAATATTAATTTCAGGATACATCAAGGAAGTTGCACACATGAATTCAGAAAGTTTTTGACAGTATGCAGAAGACCTGCACAGCATCAAGACAGAAGAAACTCAGCTAGGAGGGCAGAGGTGGCCACAAAAATCCCATCCATAGCTCAAGGGTTATTAAAAATTGCTTGCTGCTTGGAGAAGGAGAGACAGTTTTCTTTGAGGTAGATGTGCCTGAGAGGTTGGCTATCCATGCTCCAATAGATGGTCTTACGCATACTGGCAAGGCTGAGTTTATTCCATGGTTAAAAAACAAACAAAACCAAAAGCATGAAGTTGGGAAGGAGTAGAGCTGGGGATAGCAGAGAAAGAATTAGAGGGGATTGAATGAAGACAGAATAATAAAAACACACTGTAAATATGAATAAAACATTTGAAACAGTATAATTGTAATAGTGGAATAAAAGTTTGCAGTTTTATCTGATTGACACATCTTATGCTAAGTAAGCATCCTAAGTCGTAACATTCTCTACAAGAGATATATTTTTACGTTCAGGGTTTGCTTTAAAGATAGATGCTTGGATTTGTTCTCATTGATTTAAAACAATTCTTTTCCTTTTCTGAAACTCTTACTCATGAATTCTTTTGTTTGAATAATGTTATGAATCTTCATAGTGAGGATGGCTTGACAGAAAGAGGTAGAAACAGTGGCAGGAACTGTTATTGCAACAGAGCTCTGACCACCATGGATCATCATCCAACAGGTACATTCAGGAGTCAGACGAGGACCTCTGTAGAGCCCCTGTGAGAGGGGATCATCGCTGCAAATATAACATTCTTTCTTTGGATGGTGAGATCCTATGAGTGAAGGGCAGGGGTTTTGAATTCATCTGTATTGGCATCACTTTGAATTCTTGGCGAGTTTCAAGTAGTCAGTGCTTTTAGAAACTGAAGCGGAAGGAAAAGGAGAGGAATGTGTGGGAACAAAGACAGTAAGAAAGAAGGAGGAGATATAAGAAGTGATGAAAGCTGTCAGGTACGAGCAGTCAGAGAAGATGCACATAATCCTCAAGAAAGTGGAGGACCCAGGGATTTTAGAGATTTGGTGGAGTGGAGGGTGGGAGTGGGGGTGGAACATCCTCATGGAGACAGGGTGTAGGGGACAGGAAGGAGGTATGGGATATGGAAGGGTCAGAGGGTGGAGTGGGAGGGGAATAAAATATGGAGTGTAAAAAAGGTTTAATAAAATTAAAAAAAAGAAGTGATGAAGGGCGGGGTGAAGTAAGTTGGGGTACAGGGATATAATAGAAGAAACCATGTTATGCAAGAAGCTGGGGTCTAAGACAGTTGCATTTGGAAAGGGAAATACATCTTGTAATTTATTTTATTATCACACCCATCCCATCTCTTTATTAAAAAATTAAATGTGGTATTTTAGAGATATAAGTGTATGATGGGGTGTACAGAAGAGAAGCAAACAGGATTCTTATATGTAACCTGCTGGCCCAGTACGTGATTGATCTGTTTTCCTAGAGCCTCCATCATAATTGTCTCCTATTAATATCCTTCATTTTCACAACTAAGTTTGGAAGGAGACACCATCTCACAAAATTCTTCGTAACTTTAGCTTTTACAATCCTGTAAATAACCAAGGAACCAAGGGGTTCCTGTGAAAGGCTTTTCCTAAAAGTTTAATGTGGTCACAATTGTATATAAAATTATTTTATGAATTCCTGCTAACATATTAAACATCATGCAAGTACTTTTATATCGTAAAAGTAGAAGTGGAGATGAAATTTTATTTAATAGAAAAACCAAAGAGGTGTTGAATACATAACCTTATAGCTTTAGCAGTTGCAAATTCTGCCTTTTGAGTTCATTTTCTGTGAAAGCATAGGTAGATTTAGTCATTACAATCCAGTATGTTTCATTCATTAATATTTCACTTACAGTTATAGTGACACTGAACCGTCACCGTAGGCTGATAAAACAACAGAGAGTCATGAAATTGCATCACGATCTAAAAGGATGAAACCACTTTTCCATTAAGTAAAACCTGCTAAGTGTCATCTCTCTAGCTGGCAAACCCTGTAATTCTCCTTGACTGTCCAATCGTCTCTCTCCATTTCCCAGGAGGAAGTCATTAGCTGGCAGCCGGAGTGAGACCTCATTATCACTCACACTAAACTACCTTCCTAGAATGTGTTAGAAGAAATTCAGGAGTCTACCCCGAAGCATTGTCAAATGTGCTACTAACTACATTTTTTCAAGTGTTTTTGTGATTTGGTAGGTCTTCGCATTTCAGGGACAATCATTTTGTTGTCTTTGTTCATTACTTCATTAAAAATTTGTAAGGTCTCTTTGCATTTTAGGGACATTGACCTGGTCCTCTATATTATCTTTACCTTGCACCAAATCTTAAATAAACTCCAAGACTATTTAAAAATAACGGTTTAAAAAACTCAGTATACCCATGAATGCTAATGAAGTGGACATGGACTATAATAACAAAAAAAAAAGTTTTAAGACAAATGAAAAAATAAGCCCTAAACTGAGAAGGCTTCCTCAAATAAAAAAGAACTCAAATCAAATTTCTAACTCAATCATACAATGAAGAACTCTAAAAAAATGTTTGTGATTTTGTTTGGTTTTATTTATACAAAACTAGAGATAATTATAAAAATATCACTTTATTGTATTTTGATCATTATGGTGTATGTACACATGGGTGAATCTAACATCCTAACAAAAAAGAGGCATAAAGTTGAGGAAAATAGGGCCTAAATGAAAGCACTTATCTATTTGCTTCTAACAGAACTCTTACCACATAGGCTCCCATGATCCTGGAAAATGATTGCTAATTTTGGCCAAACTGGAGTCGAAATCACACAAAGATCTATTTTTAAATAAAGAGCAAGGACAGCACATTCACTTACTTTAAGCTCTTTTTACTCATTAGAGTTTAATACATTTTAAATTTGCCATCTGTACAGTAAGGAGTTGCCAGTTTTCTATACAGGTAGCGCTTAATGTGAAGCATACAGTTTGATCTCCCCTTTCCGGTTCAGTGTTAAAAGTAGCAAATAACAACAGACTGTTTTCATCTGGAACACT
Organism: Rattus rattus; assembly: GCF_011064425.1. Classification (NCBI taxonomy): domain Eukaryota; kingdom Metazoa; phylum Chordata; class Mammalia; order Rodentia; family Muridae; genus Rattus; species Rattus rattus. The sequence continues at coordinate 121,285 of NW_022651200.1, forward strand.
CCAGACATTATTACCTGACATATTTTAATACTTAAAAATATGAAATGTGGACATACCATTCACCCCTAACACAACATGTTGTCCATTCCTAACTGCAAAGACAGAAATAATGCCAAGAATACTTACTGTCAAATAAGGTCACCCTGTGCAGGGATGTCCTCATAACGTGAGTGTATATTAGGAGAACCAAAACCGCTAACCTTAAGCAACTCATGTGGAATCACCAGAGCATGATCAGACTTATTATCTTGAAATGTAATTAAACCTAACTACACCTCCGTTTATTCTCCTTAAATTTTTTACTCTCCTCATTGTTATGCATGTTGATTATTCCACACAATCATAGGCTCACTGATTTGTTACCTTTTAATAGGTCTCTAGTGTTTCTCCAAGGTATATTAATCTTCCCAATATTATTGTGGGGCTTTTCAAAACATCACCTTTTCCCTATTCCTTGGAGCTGTTGATAATCAGGGACTGTTTCTTTAATGCAGTTATGATGAAGCAGAAGCAGTTTAACACGGACTATTAAAACACCTAGTTATGCAGGAGACATTCTATGCAAAAGATGGAATTGAACTCAACACACATTGGATCCCAATAAACTAAAATTAAATAAGAGCTACACAGGGAAAGATGAAGCAATGGATCTAGGATCAATGAATTAATCAAGAGATGGTCATAGGCAAATAAGTAAGAATACATTTTATATGTCTAGTCATGGGAGAATAATGCCACATGCCCACATATTTCATATTTTTTTAAGTTGTGTGTGTATGTGTGTGTGTGTGTGTGTGTGTCTGTGTGTGTGTGTGTGTGTGTGTGTATCTGCCTTATGTCCTTAGTTGTGTAAATCCAAGAGTGCCACTGTTATGGAGGTCAGAAAACAAAAATTAGGACTTGATGATTTCTTACTACTTTATGGGAACCAGAGATCAAATTCATGTCATCAAATTTCCAAGCAAGCACTTCTATCCAATGGGATGTCATGTCAACCTTCATATTTTGTTAAAAATAAAATATTTAAATTATCTCTGTGAGAATTTTATATATGCATAACTGTATTTTGATGTGCTCACCCCCACTCCTTCCCCAAATCCCTCTGAAATTAATCTCATACTTCCCTAACTTCACATCCCATTTTGAATTTTTTCTTCAATTGCTGCATATACATATATATATATATATGTATATTAGCTGCTTCTAAGTATATAAATACAACCTACTGAGTCTATTTAATTTTGTTGATATATATGTATATGTACTAGATAACCAATCAGGGAGTTTATCTCTGAAGTTTTAATTGCCTGTTGCTCTTCACATAGCTATGCCCTATGATAATTTTACAAACCATGTTGGCCCGTAGGTATGTGTTTCTAAAAAATCTTCTTTAGCCTACCTTATATTTGGGACCTCAGGGAAGCAGTCTCCCTGTCCTTTATAAAAGCCAGAACTTTTAATCAGATATTTTAAGAGCTTCTGGCTCTTAAAATCTTTTAACATCTTCTTTTGCAATGTTCCCTGAGAGTTAGGTATAAGCTCTGTGTAGCATGGGGTTATGTCCCCAAAGTCTGTTTCTCTCTGCTTTCTGTTGTGGCTTACTGTGATGCTATCTGTATTTCAACTCCATGTACTTCCAAAGCTTATACTAAATAAAACCAAATTGTTGTATTGTCTTGAAAATGTGGTTTTATAAAATTCAATGTCTCTAACATTTATGTATATTTTTTCTCATCATTTTAAAATGTAAAATACAATAAGGAAACATTTTCTAAGCCATCGGGACAGCAACTGTACTGCTAACCCCATATTATGACATTGAACAGGAATAAAATAGTGGAGCTCAGTTCTAAATACAGTTACATGTATATCTTAAGTATTGTGATGATAGCATTAGTCAATTGGTAATACCTGGAAATAGTATTATTTCCAAAAAAAATTTATTCAATCCTGCTATTGGCACTTTTCCACACTGGGAATTAATTCTATGTTAAGATTAAAAATTTAGCATGCTGTACATCATTAAAACTTTTGAATACTTAAGTAACATTCACTGTGAGTCATATTTTATTTAAATATCTCATCAAGTTACTTTTAATTATTATAGTTTCACTGTGTTTCTTTCCACATGAAAGGGGAACAAAAACATTGCTTTCAGAGAAAAACAATGTTTTATTCCTTTTTGTCTGTGATTTCTGTAATGGTTACTTTTTTGTTGCTATGATAAAAAATACTCTGACAAAAAGCAATTTCGGGAAGAAAGACTTTATTCCAGAGGGATAGAGCTCTGAAAGGCAGCAAGAACAGGAAGAGGCATACAACATTCTATTGGCACACAGAATGATGAGAGAAATTGCCAGAAGTTGGGCTAGGGTGAAAGAAAATTCTCAAAGCCTGCACTGAGGGACACATATTTGCAAGCAAGGCTCCTTATATTAAAGGTTCCATACCTTCACCAAATAGAACAAAAATGAGGACTGAATGTTTAAATAGCGAGCCACTGAGGGACTTTTCATATTAAACCAAAATAATAATTGAGTTGTGTTTTTTGAGATATGAGGAAAAGAAATAAAATTTATGAATCAAACTTGTTATTTTATGGAGATAGCACATCTTTGGGATTCATATCTAACAAATTGTTCTGTAGTATTTTCTAAATCTCAAACTATGTGGATACATGTTAATTGTTAACATATGTGATGCTTTTTGTATAAAACTTTACAATATAACCATTACTATAATACCTATAATAGGTAATTACAGCATAGGAAGAAAGTGATAAGTTGCTTAGCCGTCATGCTAAGAAGAGACTAATGATGTTCCTTAGGGACTCTAGTTCTTATGTGAATAGATTAATTCAAAGAGAACTGCAAAAATTAAATACCACCATGACAAATCTTCTACTCAATGAATAGGTTAATGAACTTAATAAACTGTTCTCAAAAGAAGAAATATAAATAACCAATAAATATTCATTAAAATGTTAAACATCCTTAAAAATGAATAAAGTGTAAAGTTAGAAGGTGAAAATGTGGTACATTTATACAATGAAATATTACTCAACATTTAATGATCCCTATGGATGAGCCCCCACATTGGTTATTCAATTCTAAATAGTGAGCCCTGAAATAAAATGCATGATGCGTAACACTAACACTAAATAAACTAAGCAGATTGTACATACATACACACCCCCCACACACACACACACAGATACACAGACACAGATACACAGACACACACACATACACACACATACACTCACATACACACACATACACTCACATACACACACATACACTCACATACACACATACACACACACACATAAACATACACAGGTACACAGACACAGACACACATACACACATACACATGCACAACAATAATAATAAAGAAAATGAGGTCATGGATTTGGGAAAGAATGAGTAGAGGGGTACATAGAAGAAGTAGATGGCATAAAAGTAATAGGAAATAACTTAATTATGTTTAAATTAAAACATAAAAACACATGCAAAAAAGGTAAAATCA